>NC_057801.1:288371055-288372092 GCF_018294505.1 Triticum aestivum
GCCGACCCCGGCCGTTGCTCCTCCCCGCGGTCACTCGTGCTCACCACCGCCACTCCCGCCGCTCCCCACGGCCCTACTCGCCAGCCCGCGCGCGCCCGCCGTGGCCGCGTCCGGCCACTGCACTCCGCCCCGCCTCTGTAGTCCCGTCGCCGCCCACCGGCCGGACCCTGCTCCGGCAATGGCCTCGCCATGGCCACTGACCTCCCCTGCGTCGGTGCCCTACCGGGTGCACCCGTACTGGGCGTGCGCTCGCTCGGGCACGTCCGACACCCCCGCCCGCTATCGGCGCCCGATTGGCCCCTTGGGGCCACAGGCATGTGGGGCCCCGCCCCAGAACGTTTACAAAAAATAAGAAAAATAATATATAAAATAAAATTAATAATAATTGAATTAATTAATGAGTTAATTACTTAATTAATTAACTTAATTGATCTTGTTTAGATTAACCTAATCATTTAGTTAGACTAACTAAACCTTATTAGTTAGTCTTAGCCTATGGCATGCAGGACCCACATGTCAGGTTGACCAGTCAACTATGTTGACTGCTGACGCCAGCATAACCTCATGCTGATGTTATTATTCCATTTTTCGAATTAATTTAAATAATTAATTAAAATTCCAGAAATTCATAAAATCTTTAGAAAATCATAACTTTTAATCCGTAACTCGGATTAAATTATTTTCAACATGAAAGTTGCTCAAAATGACGAGAAGAATCCGGATACATAGCTCGTTCGTCAGCCACACATCCCTAACCTATCGAACTCGCAACTTTCCCCCTCCGGTTTATCTGTCCGAAAACGCGAAACACCGGGGATACTTTCCCGGATGTTTCCCCCCTTCACCGGTATCACCTACTACCGCGTTAGGGCACACCGAACACCGCGTATTGTCTTGTTACGCTTTGTGATGCTTTGATTTCTCTGTTATTTATTGTGTTCCCTCTCCGTTACTTCTTTCCGATAGACCCCAAGACTGCCGGCGACCCCTAGTTCGACTACGGTGTTGGTGACTCGTCCTTCTTGCTAGAGCAACCA
>NC_057801.1:288372247-288378807 GCF_018294505.1 Triticum aestivum
ATCACCAGATATCGCCTATTTTTCTCTATACTGCTTGCATTAGAGTAGTGTAGCATGTTACTGTTCGGATACTCCTATTCTGTTACATAGCCTGTCATTGTTGCTACAGTCATTGATACCTTACCCGCAATCCTAAATGCTTAGTATAGGATGCTAGTTTATCATCATTGGCCCTACATTCTTGTCAGTCTGCCTTGCTATACTATTGGGCCGTGATCACTTGGGAGATGATCACGGGTATATACTATACATATATACATACTATACAGATGGTGACTAAAGTCGGGTCAGCTCGTTGAGTACCCGCAAGTGATTCCGATGTGGGGGCTGGAAGGACAGGTGGCTCCATCCCGGTAGAGGTGAGCCTGGGTTCCCGACGGCCCCCGACTGTTACTTTATGGTGGAGCGACAGGGCAGGCTGAGACCACCTAGGAGACAGGTGGGCCTGGCCCTGTTCGGCGTTCGCGGATACTTAACATGCTTACAGAGATCTTGGTATTTGATCTGAGTCTGGCTACTGGCCTATACACACTAACCAACTACGCGGGAACAGTTATGGGCACTCGGCGTCATGGTATCAGCCGAAGCCTTCGTGACGTCAGCGACTGAGCGGCGCGCGCCGGGTTGGACTGCATTAACGCAACTTCCTTTGTAATGGAGGTTGCTAGGTCTGCTCACCGGCCGCGTACGCAACATGCAGGTGTGCAATGGGCGATGGGCCCAGACCCCTGCGCGCATAGGATTTAGACCGGTGTGCTGATCTCTCTGTTGTGCCTAGGTGGGGCTGCGACATGTTAATCTTCCAAGGCCGGGCATGACCCAGGAAAGTGTGTCTGGCCAAATGGGATCGAGCGTGTTGGGTTATGTGGTGCACCCCTGCAGGGAAGTTAATCTATTCGAATAGCCGTGATCTTCGGTAACAGGACGACTTGGAGTTGTACCTTGACCTTATGACAACTAGAACCAGATACTTAATAAAACACACCTAGACAAGTTCCACAGACAACCCGGTGATCGCTTTTCCACAGGGCGACGAGGGGAGGATCGCCGGGTAGGATTATGCTATGCGATGCTACTTGGAGGACTTCAATCTACTCTCTTCTACATGCTGCAAGACGGAGGCTGCCAGAAGCATAGTCTTCGACAGGATTAGCTATCCCCCTCTTATTCTGGCATTCTGCAGTTCAGTCCATCGATATGGCCCTTTACACATATACCCATGCATATGTAGTGTAGCTCCTTGCGTGCGAGTACTTTTGATGAGTACTCACGGTTGCTTTGCTCCCTCTTTTCCCCCCGTTTTCCTCTTCTTGTCGGATGCCGCAACCAGACGTTGGAGCCCAGGATCCAGACGCCACCGTCAATGATGACTACTACTCTGGAGGTGCCTACTACTACGTGCAGCCCGCTGACGACGACCAGGAGTAGTTAGGAGGATCCCAGGCAGGAGGCCTGCGCCTCTTTCGATCTGTATCCTAGTTTGTGCTAGCCATCTTATGGAAACTTGTTTACTTATGTCTGTACTCAGATATTGTTGCTTCCGCTGACTCGTTTATGTACGAGCACTTGTATTCGAGCCCTCGAGGCCCCTGGCTTGTAATATGATGCTTGTATGACTTATTTTATTTTTAGAGATGTGTTGTGATATCTTCCCGTGAGTCCCTGATCTTGATCGTACACATTTGCTTGCATGATTAGTGTACGATTGAATCAGGGGCGTAACAAGTTGGTATCAGAGCCGACTGCCTGTAGGAATCCCCCTTCCACACTCCTTGGCCGAAGTCGAGACTAGTCATTGCAAACTTTTTACTAACATGGCTGTGTGGCTTATAGGCCCACGTCGCCATTGGGTGGTAGTAGGATCTTTTATTCCTCGTCTATACTCTGGGACTCTGATCTCTCTTCTATTCGGGTTAAAATGGTTTTACTAACACTAACACTAGGATCTCGTGATCATATCCACCTGGAGAGCCCTTACTACAGATGATCGCTTGCTGCACCAGAAGACCCTGAAGATACTCTCCGCTATTAACCCGAGAACTTGTGTTCACCGTGTTGGCAATTCCCCTTCCACCGTCAACCCTGGTGGATAACTACATGCAGTTGTCATTCTTACATTCATCCCTAGTTGGTCTTGTTATTACAAGATACCCCGAAATACTCGTTGTTGTTTCGATTATCATTTGTGCCTACTGCCTTGCAGTTCCTTGTCGCCTGAATACACCTACAAATTAATCCTTAGTTGTTCAGGTGTTTCACAAAAATCTTTGAAATATTATCCGATCTTTCGAGAATCCTCTGTAGCCTATGGCTCTAGAAATTCTTGTCTGCCTGCATTATGGTTAAATCCCAAATGCCTAGCATTATTCATTGACATCCTTTGCACTATCATTTTGAGACCGTTGATTCAATATGATGCGGTTGTTCGCAATCGTCAATCACAATTAGAATCCATCCTTCCGGCTCAGACGCCATTTTTGAACATGAGCTGGTTCTCGACCAATCAATTGCCGTCAGTTGTACCCCTAAGTCTATTCAGCTTATCCATTCTTAATCAGAGTGTTTGCTTCCGATCCTTCGATTTGGAATCATAATTCCTTTGCATTTGAGCTTCGAATTATTCAGATGATTCCACAACCGTTGCATTTGCATTCTTTCCTCTTCTGGTTCAGTACTGATACTCACATCAGATCCTTTGTGGACCATCAAGTCCTTTGTTGGATTGTTATCCGACAGTGTCCTTCATATTTAATCACCTTGTGAGTTATTTTCCTGATACATAATATCATTGGTAAATCCTATACTCTGAATTGGCCAACCATGCTTTGCTTTCGAGCTGGTGATAATTACTCTCGAAGCTTGTGGTATATGTTCCTAAGATGCCCCGATGGGTTGAACCTATGCCTTTCTTAATCGGTGTGAACCCGAAAGTTTTTTTAAGGTTCATACTCCTCTGGTAATTCACCAAGTAGGTCTTCGCACTCAAATCACTTTAATAGAGCAGTGAATGAAAGGTTATGCATTGAAGAAGTGGGAGTCGACCTTGAACTTTGTATTCATGCCCATGGACACGATCTAGATCTTATCATTAAAGCTTCTCTCACATTAATTATTCCCTTGGTATTAGTTCATCTTATATCTGGGATCATACCTTTTTGCAATCGTGGTCCCGACCATGTTCTCCTTTACTTACCATTTCTCGTGCAAATTTAAGCACTTGTCTTGTGCAGAACAATACCCCAGTCCAACCTCTACTTTGATCTGTCATCGAGTATCACCCCTTGGTATCTCGAGATTATCATGGAACTGCATAACTTCTTACGAGTTCTTCATCAAGTACTACATTCTCACGGGTTCCAATTTTGCACGGGCTTCGAGTTATTAAACACTCAAAGACACTGATAACTGAACCGAGTCCGCACTGCGGTTCAACAACTTTTAGTAATCTTCCTTGCGTACGAGTTTGTACCCGATCACGGCACTCATAGCCTGTTTGGCTATATGATTGTCGTGATGATTTTAACGGTGCTACCTAGTCCTTATTCTTGGAGCACCACTTTCGACGATGAGCTAAGCTTGCGTCGATTTTCCTTGTCATATCATTTCACCTTGAACAGCAAGCTTGATTTCGAGTTTGTGTCGTACTCGTGGTTCCAATAACCTTTCACTTCATCATTCCTTTGACTTGATGTCATCGCCGATTGATTACATCTTCATGAATTCTCTTGACAAATGTGTCATGATCATCATCAACATTTTGATGCTCTTCCAAGATATCTATTGGATTCTTCATGGGAAATACCATCCTTGCCCTCGATGAGTTGTGTTATCATCGACCACTTTATTGCCTTCCCTCCAACACAAACTTGTTCGTGTTTTGTGTTATACCTTGAGTTCCTTGCTATCCAACATTTATTCTTCTTTACCTTGGAGTGTTACCATCTCTTATGTCAAGAATGTCGTGAGGATTACTCCACCTCTTAAGAATTCTTGGTATAGTGATACTTCTCACCATCACCATTCTTTCTTGGTCCTCATGTTGATTCCAACCGGGGTACCAACAGGTGAGCGGTGTTGTTTGGATTTTGCACTTCTAGCAACCCTATTGCTTCGAAGTTAATGGTCGGTCGTTCATTCTTAGACTATTTATTATTGAATCACCATTCTGACATTGGTCGTGCAACCCAACCCATATTTCGGGTGCACCTTTCAACCAGTGTTTAATTGTGTATGTTTTCCTCGAGCTTACTTCCTTATATCATTTGATATGACAAATGTTATCTCCTTATCCACATAATTATGGAGATCCATCCTTTGGATACCTCGATGAATTATCGCTGAGTCCATCAGTCACCTCCTCATCCCCTTCTTGGTTTAATGATGAACTATTGTTTCAGGAACCCGCTCCCATAGTTCATTTCCTGAGAATCTTGCTATGTCATTTCGTCGATTTGTGTTGCACCTTTTCTTCTCGGACAACCTGAGTCTGAGGTATCATGACACCAATCGAATCTGAATCTCGGTCCGAGATGATGGTTGGAACATATTTCCAAGAGTTATAACAATGGTCTTTATGTGACCCGGTAAGGTGATGTCATGCCTAGCACCCCTGGCCGGAGGACCTATTGTTATAGTTTCCTTTTTGGCAAGGTTAGTCATTCTTCCATGAGCAAATTGTAAAACTTATTCTATAAGTTGTTCCTGATGGATCCTTTTTGATTCCAAAGTCTGATCTTCACCCATTGACCATGTCAATGCCATCTCGAAGCATGTCTATGGTACTCCGATTTTCAACAGGAACATTTGAAGCCCAATGCTAAATGTTTCTTGCTCATTTATCCAAACACCGTTGCATGGGTAATGTCATGATATTTCTCTCCCCTTTCCTAAAGGGTTTGCTACGTTATATCCTGTCATGGATATCATGCTCTGCTTGTCCTTGGGAAGATATATCCTTGAAATATGTGTTTAAACACCTTTTCCTTTCCATGGTTCTGTTTAAACCTGATAATCACTTTTCCTTTCCATTGATTTGTTTAAACCTTCTGGTGATCTATATGATCCAAGCAGAAATATTCTTCTGCTTATGTAAACACCTTGGTGTACATTTCTGTCAGCAAGACCCTGTTACTATTGTTGATGACATTATGGTAACCACCGATGGACGAGAACTTTGCCTATTGGTCCGCCTCGTTCAACGAGTAGGAAAATGGTTCTCTTCGTCCCTCGCCCTTGGTACCGACATTGTTGTCAACATAACTGATAGGCTACCCTCTGACATGTCTTGCTACCATGACCGTGCAAGAGTCAACACCCTTCCTACTTTTAACCACATGGTGGGCCCATAACCCACAGTTCCACAGGATCAAAACCTGACTCTCCTGTACAGCCCTATTACTAATGGTTATTTCCCACGCTTGGCTTCGTATTTAATTCACGGGCCACCTTCCTAATGCTCTATTCTGGTATCAGACGCAATACTTACTCTCGTTGCTCTGAACCCCTTTCTCACTCCGGTTCAGACTTCGAGCAACTATCTATCCGCTTGGAACCTCTTATCGTACCTTCGTACCTTACCCTCGACATATTTTATTGGTTCAACTCGAGAGATACTCTTATGCTCATTCATGGGTTAACCCCAGATTGTCTCCCTCATAAGCATTCTGTCGTAGCCGAGCTGCCCCTTACCTATTCGTAAGTACGTTGGAGTTCCCGAAGAAAAGGACGACTTCACCATGATGACCTAAAGCACAGAAATAAAGACGTCAATGTAACGGATCGACCTCTTCGAGAAGAGCAACCAAAGACGAGAAGACCCGTTAGAATTTCGTAACCAAAATTTTCCCCTTAGTCCCCCTCTTAAATCTCGGGATGAGATTTCTTGTAGTGGAGGAGAATTGTGACGCCCGGATAATCAAGCTACAGTAACCTCTATTAATGATGCCACGTCTCCACTCTTACTGTTGCTAACCTCGCAATGATTCGAAACCTTTTCAAATTCAAATTCAAATTAATGTCAAACGACAAAGTTTTCAAAATATTAAACTAAAATGTTCGGAGTGTGCAGTTAAATGCCTAGGTGATCATAGTGCAATGAACACCCTTTTTGAAAATGTCTAAATATATTAAAATGAAATAAAAGAAAAAAGTGAAATAAATAAATAAATAAAAGGAAAAGACAAATCTAACTAAAAATAAAAAGAGGTGCCCCCACTGGGCCATCTGTGGCCCAGCTAGCCAGCCCAACTGGGCAAAGGCCCAGCCGACTGGCCCAGCCGGCCGACCCACTCCCTCCATATCCCCACCAGGGAGGAAACCCTAAACCACGACCCACCTCACTCCCCACCCCCACGATCCCACTCCCCCTCTGCTCCCCCCGAATCTGGATCGGGAATGGGGCACCCGATGCCGATGCCCCGGCTCGTCCCCGTCGTGTCGCCGTTCACCGGTGCCACCCACCGGACCCCCCGTCCTCCTATCCTCTCCGCCTTCCACTCATCACCGAGCCGCACCTGCTCGTTGTCGTCGTGTGCCACCACCGCCGCCTGGAGCCCCGCGTC
>NC_057801.1:288379101-288578059 GCF_018294505.1 Triticum aestivum
ACCCCCGCTGCCAATTGCCCTACTCGATGTGAGCACGCGCCCCTCCTCTCTCTCCCTCGCCCGCGACCACGCGAGCCCCGCCATGACCGCGCGCGCCGACCCTGGCCGTTGCTCCTCCCTGCGGTCGCTCGTGCTCACCACCGCCACTCCCACCGAGCACCACCGCTCCCCACGGCCCTACTCGCCTGCCCGCGCGCGCCCGCCGTGGCCGCGTCCGGTCACTGCACTCCGCCCCGCCTCTATAGTCTCGTCGCCGCCCGCCGGCCGGACCCCGCTCCGGCAATGGCCTCGCCATGGCCAATGACCTCCCCTACGCCGGTGCCCTACCAGGTCCGCCCGTACTGGGCGTGCGCCCGCTCGGGCGCGTCCGACGCCCCCGCCCACTATCGGCACCCGATTGGCCCCTTGGGGCCACAGGCATGTGGGGCCCCGCCCCAGAACGTTTACAAAAAAAAAAAATATATATAAAATAAAATTAATAATAATTGAATTAATTAATTAGTTAATTACTTAATTAATTAACTTAATTAATCTTGTTTAGATTAACCTAATCATTTAGTTAGACTAACTAAACCTGATTAGTTAGTCTTAGCCTATGGCATGCAGGACCCACATGTCAGCTTGACCAGTCAACTCTGTTGACTGCCGACGTCAGCATGACCTCATGCTGATGTCATTGATCCATTTTTTGAATTAATTTAAATAATTAATTAAAATTCTGGAAATTCATAAAATCTTTAGAAAATCATAACTTTTAATCCGTAACTCGGATTAAATTATTTTCAACATGAAAGTTGCTCAAAACGAAGAGACGAATCCGGATACACAGCCTGTTCGTCCGCCACACATCCCTAACCTATCGAACTCCCAACTTTCCCCCTCCGGTTTATCTGTCCGAAAACGCGAAACACCGGGGATACTTTCCCGGATGTTTCCCCCCTTCACCGGTATCACCTACTACCGCGTTAGGGCACACCGAACACCGCGTATTGTCTTGTTACACTTTGTGATGCTTTGATTGCTCTGTTATTTATTGTGTTCCCTCTCCGTTACTTCTTTCCGATAGACCCCGAGACTACCGGCGACCCCCAGTTCGACTACGGTGTTGGTGACTCGTCCTTCTTGCCAGAGCAACCAGGCAAGCCCCCCATTTGATCACCAGATATCACCTATTCTTCTCTATACTGCTTGCATTAGAGTAGTGTAGCATGTTACTGTTCGGATAATCCTATTCTGTTACATAGCCTGTCATTGTTGCTACAGTCATTGATACCTTACCCGCAATCCTAAATGCTTAGTATAGGATGCTAGTTTATCATCCTTGGCCCTACATTCTTGTCAGTCTGCCTTGCTATACTATTGGGCCGTGATCACTTGGGAGATGAGCACGGGTATATACTATACATATATACATACTATACAGATGGTGACTAAAGTCGGGTTATCTCGTTGAGTACCCGCAAGTGATTCCGATGTGGGGGCTGGAAGGACAGGTGGCTCCATCCCGGTAGAGGTGGGCCTGGGTTCTCGACGGCCCCCGACTGTTACTTTGTGGCGGAGCGACATGGCAGGTTGAGACCACCTAGGAGACAGGTGGGCCTGGCCCTGTTCGGCGTTCGCGGATACTTAACACGCTTAACGAGATCTTGGTATTTGATCCGAGTCTAGCTACTAGCCTATATGCACTAACCAACTACGCGGGAACAGTTATGGGCACTCGGCGTCGTGGTATCAGCCGAAGCCTTTGTGACGTCAGCGACTGAGCGGCGCGCATCGGGTTGGACTGCGTTAACACAACTTCCTTTGTAATGGAGGTTGCTAGGTCTGCTCACCGGCCGCGTATGCAACGTGCAGGTGTGCAATGGGCGATGGGCCCAGACCCCTGCGCGCATAGGATTTAGACCGGCGTGCTGACCTCTATGTTGTGCCTAGGTGGGGCTATGACGTGTTGATCTTCCGAGGCCGGGCATGACCCAGGAAGGTGCGTCCGGCCAAATGGGATCGAGCGTGTTGGGTTATGTGGTGCACCCCTGCAGGGAAGTTAATCTATTCGAATAGCTGTGATCTTCGGTAACAGGACGACTTGGAGTTGTACCTTGACCTTATGACAACTAGAACCGGATACTTAATAAAACACACCTAGACAAGTTCCACAGACAACCCGGTGATCGCTTTTCCACAGGGCGACGAGGGGAGGATCGCCGGGTAGGATTATGCTATGCGATGCTACTTGGAGGACTTCAATCTACTCTCTTCTACATGTTGCAAGACGGAGGCTGCCAGAAGCGTAGTCTTCGATAGGATTAGCTATCCCCCTCTTATTCTGGCATTCTGCAGTTCAGTCCACCGATATGGCCCTTTACACATATACCCATGCATATGTAGTGTAGCTCCTTGCTTGCGAGGACTTTGGATGAGTACTCACGGTTGCTTTGCTCCCTCTTTTCCCCCGTTTTCCTCTTCTTCTCAGATGCCGCAACCAGACGTTGGAGCACAGGATCCAGACGCCACCGTCGATGACAACTACTACTCTGGAGGTGCCTACTACTACGTGCAGCCCGCTGACGACGACCAGGAGTAGTTAGGAGGATCCCAGGCAGGAGGCCTGCGCCTCTTTCGATCTGTATCCTAGTTTGTGCTAGCCATCTTATGGAAACTTGTTTACTTATGTCTGTACTCAGATATTGTTGCTTCTGCTGACTCGTTTATGTACGAGCACTAGTATTCGAGCCCTCGAGGCCCCTGGCTTGTAATATGATGCTTGTATGACTTATTTTACTTTTAGAGTTGTGTTGTGATATCTTCCCGTGAGTCCCTGATCTTGATCGTACACATTTGCGTGCATGATTAGTGTACGATTGAATCGGGGGCGTAACACCAGGCTGGGATTATGATGGAGCAGGTGAAGGCGATCCGAACAGCCAGCCAAGCAGCTTATGACGCGAGTTTAGCTCTCCAGAGTAATGTCCAGGTTAGTTAAACATCGACTGGAAATCTTGATGTTTTTCATGCACCCACTGGGTGTGTCAATTCTACGGTGGACTGCTGGCAGTCGACTGTAGTCTTTGTGTCTTGAGATTTCTCACTTTACTTGTTTCACTCGAGCGTGGTCGAGTGGAACAATAAAACTGGTGGGGGCACGCTGAGTGCACCCACTGGGTGTAGTCCCCGAGACCGTGGTCGATTGCTGGAAATCGGCTATGGTCTGATTTTTTTACTGCTGACAGTTAACTGCTTCCGGTCGACTGATCGACTCTGAGTCTAGCTGATAGAACTAGTGGGGGCACGCTGAGTGCACCCACTGGGTGTAGTCCCCGAGACTATAGTTGAATGTTTAGATTCAGCTGTAGTCTTAGAAATACTACGATTTTTCTTTTAGTCACTCAGAAGTGATCTGTCATTGATGTCTGTCGACTGAACTTCCGCAGAAATCTTGTGACCTTGTTTCTCGTTATACCGAATTGGAGAACAAGCATATCCAGCTTGAACTTGACCAGAAGCTTGTCCAAGAGAACTTTACGAAGTCGAAGGAGGAGGCAAAAGGTATGTTTGGTGAGAATCTTGACGACTGTCCTTGCTTCTTGCCTGTCTCTGAGTCTGATCTTATTGTGGTTTTTGCAGAAAAACTGAGGGATGCCCTGAAGAAGAAGGACCTTGACCTCGCCGAGGCGCAGAAAGCGGCTTCGGACAAGACAAAACTTGCAGAAGAGAAGTTGGCTTCTGTCAACAAACTTGAAGAGGAAAACACTAATCTGAAAGCTGCTCTCGACGTGGCCAACCAAGAAGTCACTCGACTGAAGAATGCCAATATGGTCCTGAGTGACAAAGCTGGCGAACTGGCAGGAAAGAATAACGACTTGGAGGTTTATCTGGGAGGACTCGCCAAGAAGCTATTCCTCATGCTCGAAGGTAACCCCTTATCTCCGATTGGTAATTACTGACTTGTTGTAAGGGCATTAGCTTATCCTTGAATCGTGTCCGCAGAATTCTTCCAAAACTTTGAAGAGGAGACTAGTCGAGTGGAGACTGGCTTGGGTCCCATCAATTCTCCGGTGAAGGATGAAACCTCTATGAACGTGCTCCGCCTCGAGTCTCGCATTGCTGTAGTGGTCGACTACCTTGCAAGACTGAAGGCCGCAACGTCGCGCATCGACACATCGCTCTGGCCAGAAGAAACACTTCAGAACGACCTTGAGTCGCTGATGACTTGACTGAACGAAGTTCCGAGTCGAGTGCAAGAATGGAAGAAGTCTTCTGCCAGGTGTGGTGCTGACGTCGCTCTATCCTTGGTCCGCGTCCACTGCAAGGAAGCGAGAGAAGACAAGCTGGTGTCTCTCAAGGTGGCCAACACTAGGAAGCATGACTTCCGTTCTTTCATGGAGACCTTCATCGCAGCTGCCACTCCGATCGCAGATGGGATCGACCTGGACGAGTTCGTTGCGCCTTCTAGCCCTCAGCAGGAGGGGTAAAAAACTTCTATGCTCGATGATTTGAATTTGCCTCGGAATGCCGAGTGATTTTTGTAACCGCCAAACTTTAACAGGCTTGATGCCTGAGCACTTCTGGGTCCGTAGGACGTTATCCGAACTTGATTTGCCGTTTGAAATACATTTGCTTCTTTCGGACAACCATCTTCTTTGTGTTGGAGTATATACTAGCATCTGTAATGCTCTTTTGCGGGTAGGAGTGAAGCACAAATTACCGTCGACTTGTGCTCGTCATGTTTGGGCGAGTGCTTGGTTGCGACCAGGCCTCCGAGTGAGAAAATTGTTCTTCACTCGGAAGGATTTTAGAAACTTTGGCGAGCACTGGGCTGCAGCTAAGCCCCGAGTGGGAGGTTTGGTCTCCACTCGGTAGGATTTTAGAAACTTAGGCGAGCACTGGGCTGCAGCTAAGCCCCTGGTGGGAGGTTTTCTCTCCACTCGGTAGGATTTTAGAAACTTAGGTGAGCACTGGGCTGCAGCTAAGCCCGCGAGTGGGAGGTTTGCTCTCCACTCAGTAGGATTTTAGGAACTTAGGCGAGCACTGAGCTGCAGCTAAGCCCCCGAGTGGGAGGTTTGCTCTCCACTCGGTAGGATTTTCATGGCACGGCTTTGGGGGAGAAGGTAGCAGTCGACCTGCGCTTCGTCCTCCTTGCGGGATGCATGTTGTGTTTGTGATGTAGCTCGAAAGGAGGAAGCAGGGGTCGACCTGTGCCTCGTCCTCCTTGCGAAGCGTACGATGTCTTTTATTCTTAGGCGAACACAAGGTTGCAGCTAAGCCTCCGAGTGGAAGACTGGCTTATCACTCGGTAGGATTTTCAAAATCTTAGGCGAGCACTGGGCTGCAGCTAAGCCTCCGAGTGGAAGGCTGGCTTACCACTCGGTAGGATTTTAGAAAACTTAGGCGAGCACTGGGCTGCAGCTAAGCCCCCGAGTGGAAGGCTGGCTTACCACTCGGTAGGATTTTGTTTACTTAGGCGAGTACTTGGACTGAAGATAAGCCTCCGAGTGGGAGGCTGGCTCACCACTCGGTAGGATTTTGTTTTAACTTAGGCGAAACGGATTCGCAGCTAAGCCTCCGAGTGGAAGGCTGGCTTACCACTCGGTAGGATTTTTTACAAGCTTAGGCGAACCGGGTTCGCAGCTAAGCCACCCACTGGGGGACATATTTATGAGAGCAAAAGCAATAACAATTACTAAGAAAATTATGAAACTCTTGTCTTTGATGAATACACTACAGGAGTACTTTTATTACAACTCATCCGAGTGAAAAACCTAAGTATAAAAAGGGCGGAGTAAGTCCGCGTTCCATGCTCTGGGCTCGTCAATCTGGTGCTCGACATTGTAAAGGAGGTATGCCCCATTATGGAAAACCTTGGTGATGATGAAGGGACCTTCCCAAGTAGGAGCAAGCTTGTGTGGTTTCTGTTGATCCACTCAGAGAACTAAATCTCCCTCCTCGAAAGCTCGACTCTTCACATTTCTGGCATGGAAGCGACGCAAGTCCTGCTGGTAAATGGTCGATCGGATCAAGGCCATCTCTCTTTCTTCTTCTAGAAGGTCGACCGTGTCCTGTCGGCCTTGCTCTGCTTCAGCTTCGGTGTAGAGTTCGACTCGGGGTGCGTTGTGAAGCAGGTCACTCGGCAAGACTGCTTCAGCTCCGTAGACCAAGAAGAACGGAGTCCTCCCAGTCGACCGGTTTGGCGTGGTACTTAATACCCAAAGCACCGACGGAAGTTCGTCGACCCATGCACCAGCTGCGTGCTTGAGGTCGCAGATCAGTCAGGGTTTCAACCCTTTGAGAATTAAGCCATTTGCACGTTCTGCTTGTCCATTCGACTGGGGGTGAGCGACTGAAGCATAGTCGACTCGTGTACCCTGAGATGTGCAGAAAGCTCTGAATTCTTCGGAGTCGAAGTTTGACCCATTGTCTCTGATGATGCTGTGTGGAACTCCATATCTGAATACCAACTCCCTGATGAAGCTGACGGCGGTGCCGTCATCCAAATTCTTGATGGGCTTAGCCTCAATCCACTTAGTGAACTTGTCGACTGCTACCAATACATGGGTGTAGCTGTTTCTGCCTGTTCTCAGTGGTCCAACCATATCCAATCCCTATACAGCGAAAGGCCAGACGAGTGGAATGGTCTTCAAGGCTGAGGCGGGTTTGTGCGACATATTGGAGTAGAATTGACATCCTTCACACTTGTCGACTATCTCTTTCGCCATCTCATTTGCTCTGGGCCAGTAAAAACCCGCTCGATATGCTTTAGCCACGATGGTCCGAGAGGACGCATGATGGCCATAGGTCCCCGAGTGGATGTCGTTGAGAATCATTCGACCTTCTTCCGGTGTTATGCATTTCTGGCTGACTCCAGTCGCACTTTCTCTGTATAACTGTCCCCTCATGACGGTGAAGGCTTTGGATTGGCGGACGATCTCTCGGGCCTCTTCTTCATTCTCGGGGAGCTCTTTCCTCGGAATATAGGCGATATAGGGCACTGTCCAGTCGGGAGTGATGACCAAAACTTCCATGATCAAGTCGACCACAGCTGGGACCTTGACTTTAGTCGGACCTGTGGCGCTTTTTGGCTGCGGGACTTCCTTAGTGAAAGGATCTTCTTGAACCGATGGCATGTGAACATGCTCCAAAAACACGCCACTCGGAATGGCTTCCCTCTTGGAACCTATCTTCGCCAAGTCATCGGCTGCTTGATTTTTCAGTCAGGGAACATGATGGAGCTCTAATCCCTCAAATTTCTTCTCCAGCTTTCTGACTGCATTGCAGTATCCAGTCATGGCTGGGCTTCTGAAGTGCCACTCCTTCATCACTTGGTTGACCACTAAATCTGAGTCACCGTAGACCATGAGGCGACGGACGCCGAGTGAAATGGCCATAGGCAACCCGTACAAGAGTGCTTCGTATTCTGCTTCATTGTTGGAGGAATCAAAGTGAATCTGGAGTACATATCTGAGCTTATCTCCTCGGGGGGTAACCAAGACCACTTCGGCACCGGAACCATTCAGCATTTTGGAGCCATCGAAGAACATAGTCCAGTGCTCCGAGTGAACTTGGGTCGGTAACTGCTGTTCAGTCCACTCAACGAGGAAATCTGCTATTGCTTGGGACTTGATAGCTTTCTTTGCCTCAAATCTGATATCTAGGGGAAGAAGTTCAATTGCCCATTTTGCCACTCGACCGGTTGCGTCTTTGTTGTGCAGAATCTCTAATAAGGGGGCGTCGGTGACGATTGTGATAATATGGTCAGAGAAGTAGTGAGCAACTTTCTTCGTGGTCATATAAATCCCATATACAAGCTTCTGATAATGAGGGTATCGTTGCTTGGATGGGGTCAGGACTTCGGAAATGTAATATACTGGGCGCTGAACTTTGAAGGCTTTCCCTTCTTCTTCCCGCTCGACCGTAAGTACAGTAATGACGACTTGTCCTGTGGCTGCAATGTAAAGCAGCAAAGGCTCTTTGCTGATTGGGGCAGCAAGCACCGGCTGGGTCGAAAGCAGGGTTTTTAACTCTGCAAACGCTGCATCATCTTCTGGAGTCCACTCGAATTTGTCTGACTTCTTCATCAGTTGGTAAAGAGGCAATGCCTTTTCACCGAGGCGAGAGATGAATCGACTTAATGCGGCCAAGCATCCAGTAAGTTTCTGGACATCGTGCACACGTACGGGGCGTTTCATTTGGAGTATAGTGCCAACTTTTTCTGGGTTTGCGTCGATTCCTCGTTCAGAAACGAGAAAACCGAGTAACTTTCTGCCAGGAACTCCGAATGTGCACTTTGATGGATTAAGCTTGATATCATACCTCCTGAGGTTGGCAAATGTTTCAGCGAGGTCAGTCAGCAGGATGGGACCTTTCCGTGACTTGACCACAATGTCATCCATGTACGCTTCCACATTCCGACTGATTTGAGTGAGCAAACACTTTTGAATCATCCTCATGAATGTGGCTCCGGCATTCTTGAGGCTAAATGGCATGGTGACATAACAGAAGTACCCGAATGGGGTGATGAAAGCTGTTTTGATCTCATCGGGTCCAAACAGACGGATCTGATGGTACCCGGAATAAGCGTCCAAGAAAGAAAGTCACTCATATCCCGCAGTCGAGTCGACTATTTGGTCGATGCGGGGAAGGGGAAAATGATCTTTCGGGCAGGCCCGATTGATATGCTTAAAATCGATGCACATGCGAAGTGAATTGTCCTTTTTGGGGACCATGATGACATTGGCGAGCCACTCGGAGTGGTAAATCTCTCGGATAAACTCTGCTGCTAGGAGCCGAGCCACTTCTTCGCCAATGGCCTTCCTTTTCTGGACGGCGTACCGTCGCAGATGTTCCTTCACAGGTTTTGCCTTTGAATCGACTCGTAGACGATGCTCAGCCAGTCCCCTGGGTACACCCGACATGTCAGAAGGTTTCCATGCAAAGATGTCGGAGGAACTGGATGAGCGCTTCTTCCTATTTGGGGTCGAGTGTTGTGGAGATATGAGTCGGAGTAGTGTTAGGGTCGGTCGGGTGGATGTGAACGGGTTTTGTCTCACCGGATGACTGAAATGCTGATTCCGTAGCAGGCTTCTTGGCTCACAACAAATCGCTCGGGTCTGCATTCCTTTGGTGTTCCTGCCACTCTTCTGCCACCATCTGAGCATCGGCGATCTTTGAGCCTTTCTGGAAGCACTCTTCTGCCTTCTTGCGGTTACCAGTGACAGTGATCATGCCTTTAGGGCCAGGCATCTTTAGTTTGAGGTACACGTAACATGGTCGAGCCATAAAACGTGTATAAGCTGGCCTGCCCAAAATTGCATGATAGGCACTCTGGAAATCCACAACCTCAAATGTCAGCTTCTCTTTGCGGAAATTCTTTGAATCACCAAAAACTACGTCAAGAGCAATCTGGCCGAGTGATGCGGCCTTCTTGCCAGGGATGACTCCATAAAAACTCATGTTGCTTGTGCTCAGCCTGGACATCGGAATGCCCATCCCTTTCAGCGTCTCAGCATACAGTATATTCAAACTGCTGCCGCCGTCCATCAACACTTTGGTCAGTCGAGTGCCTTCAACGACGGGGTCGACCACCAGCGCTTGCCTCCCAGGGGTGGCTATCTGCGTGGGGTGGTCAGACTAGTCGAATGTAATGTCAGTCTAAGACCACTTCAGGTAATTGGGTGTTGACGGAGCAGCCATATTCACCTCTCGGTTTATAAATTTCAGTCGGTTTTTGCTCTCAACATCGGCAAAAATCATCAAGGTGGAATTGACCTGCGGATATTCCTCGTCACTATCCTCCTTGTCCTCGACCTTGTTCGACTCTTTTTCTTTGTCCTTGGGCTGCTTCCCTTGGAACTGCTGTATCAGGAGTCAACACTGTCGAGTGGTATGCTTCGGGTAGATGAAATTACCCTCTTCGTCTTTCTTGGTGTGGATGTGACATGGTAAATCCAGCACGTCATTTCCTTCTTTATCTTTTACTTTCTTGGGGTTCCAAGGTCCCTTGGGTTTCCCTTTGAACTTTCCTTGGTTCAGGGCCAAGGCTTCTCCAGGAGCGGCTGGCTCGGCTTTATGCTTTTGCTTCCGACTGGAATTTCCGCCTTCGGTGTCCTCGGCGACTGACTTGTGCTTGCCGCTCCAGAGCCGATCCTATTCCTCACCATTGGCATATTTGGTGGCAATTTCCATCATTCGACTCATAGACATGTCTCCGGTTCGACCGAATTTCAGACTTAGCTCTCTGTACTTTACGCCCTCCTTGAAGGCGCAAACTGCCTGGTGATCAGATACATTTTCTACTGTGTGATGCAGTGTGATCCATCTCTGGATGTAATCCCTCAGAGTCTCATTCGACTTCTGTACACAAGATTGCAGATCTGTCAGTCCCGCCGGCCGCTTGCACGTTCCTTCGAACATCCTGACAAACACTCGGGAGAGGTCCTCCCACGTGTAGATGCTGCTGGGTGTCAACTGATTCAGCCATGCCCTGGCTGACCCTTCCAACATGAGAGGCAGATGCTTCATGGCCACCTCGTCATTTCCACCGCCGATCTGAACAGCCACTCGGTAGTCCTCAAGCCAAGTATGGGGCTTGGACTCACCGTTGACTTGCTGACTCCAGTTGCCAACCTGAAGTTGGGAGGAATCACCGCGTCTCTGATGGCTCTGCTGAAACACTCTGGTCCGGAGACGTGCACTCGGCTGCTGGTGGGTACATCTCTGTCCTTACCCTCTCTGTGGGCTCTGTTCCGATCGACCAGACCTTGAACGATGATGGATCTCGCATCAAAACCTGGTTCCCTGGGGTCGACTGGAATTCTTCGCCCGCCACTGGACTGGCGTCTGTCATCTTGCTGTCGAGGCATATATGATCCACCCCTCCGGGGAGGAGTGGGCACTCGACGTCGATCATTGCGATCGACTCGGTGATCATCCTGCTCATAGTTCCTGTACTGATCGTGTCGATCACCATGCCCTTCACGCCTCGGGGGCGATCTGGGGCTATGAGCTGACTGGACAGTATTCGCCGCCACGGACCTGCTATGAATCCTGTTCCGCGACTGCGACACAGCCGAATTCTGATCTCCAGCTGCCCGGAGCAAATCCCTGATCTGCATCAAGCCTCTGCCAGCCTCTGACTGGAAAGGCTAAATCGACTCTTCAATACGTGTTGTAGCTGCCAAATTCTGGATTGGAGTGTGGTATACCTAAGTCGGAAGTTTAAAGAGTTGGCGTCGACTGGAGTCTGGAATCCGTTACCGCGCGCGCTCGTCGAGTGCCCGCTGAAGGTTCTCCAGTCGAGTGCGCTCAGCCAGGTTGGCCAAGTGCGCGTCCTCTAAGGCGTGAGCCTCAGGGGTTTCTCCAACGATCGGAGTATGAAGCGCATCCATGTTCCAGCGGCGAAGCTCTTCCCTCTGCTGCGAGTCGAAGGGCTCGGGGCGGTACTCCTCATGGTCGTGCGACGGGTCGCCTCCGCTGTTGCCTCCCTCGGCGCCAGGAAAGCCGGGGGGAACGTGCAGTCCATTGACCATCAGGATCTCTGCCGCCGGATCACTGTTGTCGCATTCATATGCAGTCTTCGCGGAGCCAGTCGACAGGTCGAACAGGCCGTAGAGAGATTCATCGAGCTCGATTGCCGCGACTTGGGCAGTGGTCAACTGGCGAGCCACTGCATGTCTCACCCACCGCTGAAGCCTCGACCGACCGGAGCACTTACGCCGGCGGGAAGCTGGGAGGGAGGATGACACGAAAACCGGATACTGAGTCGACGGCTGCCGCAGAAGGACGCCGCGGACGCATGCTCGAAAGTGCGTAGCTCCGCGGACCGGGAGCGCATCCACGTCGAGTGGAGCCTCCTGCAGCCAGGCAGAGTCGTCGGCGACGAATGTGAACGCGCCGAGACGGATCTCGCGGCCCTCAACCAAAACTCCACCTGAAACCATGATGATGCGAATTGAAAAGATTGCAACTTCTCCAACAAGTCGCTAAGACACCTGCCCCACGGTGGGCGCCAACTGTCGTGGTTCTAAGTCTGACAGTAAAATATGGGGTAGGTATGGAGAGGCAAGATCCTAGCTATGGAGCAGTTGTGCACACAAGTGTTTTACGAGTTCAGGCCCTTCTTGGAGGAAGTAACATCCCTACGTCTCGGAGCCCGAAGGCGGTCGACTGGATTATGTGTGTGAGAGTTACAGGGGTGCGAACCCTTCTACCAGTGGAGGGGGGTGGCTTATATAGAGGACGCCAAGACCCCAGCTAGCCCACGTAGCAGAGGGTTAAAGTACATTAAGGTCAGGCATTACTGGTAACGCCCTACATAAAGTGCCATCATGACCATTAAGACTACTTAATTACAAACCATTTGGATACAGAGTAGATCTTGAACTCCTGGTGGTCGAGTGAGTCTTCATGGTCGAGTGTCTTCAGTTTCGTCGAGTGTCTTCTAGTCTGTCGAGTGGAGTTCCTCTTGGTCGACTGGAAGACGGCTTCTTCTAAAAGATGTCCTTGGGGAGGGTACCTTGGTCAGGTTCATGACTCTACCCTAGGTACATGACTTCATCAATCCCTAGTCCTCACATTGTCATCAATTGATGGGCATCTCCATAGCCCGTTGATTAGCCGCGTCGATGTGAGACTTTCTCCCTTTTTGTCTTCTCCACACAACCTCCACCATCATACTCTATTCCACCAATAGTGCTATCCATGGCTTGCGCTCATGTATTGCGTGAGGGTTGAAAAAGCTGAAGCGCATTAAAAAGTGTGAACCAATTGCTTGGCTAACACCGGGATAGGCATGAGGGGTACCTTGTGTTAAGAAAAGGGAGCATACAAGACTACATGATTTTGTAGGGATAACGTTCTGAAGCATTGATATTTTGGAAGACATGTTTGTCTATTGGGATGCCCGAAGTATTATTGTTTTTATGTCAAATGATAGAGTATTGCCTTGAATCATGCGTGTCTTAATATTCATGCCATGATTAGATTACATGATCAAGATTATGCTAGGTAGCATTCCACATCAAAAATTATCTTTTTTATCATTTACCTACTCGAGGACGAGCAGGAATTAAGCTTGGGGATGCTGATACGTCTCCGTCGTATCTATAATTTTTGATTGTTCCATGCGAATATTATTCAACTTTCATATACTTTTGGCAACTTTTTATACTATTTTTGGGACTAACATATTGATCCAGTGCCCACTGCCGGTTCCTGTTGTCGGTGTACTAGAATAGGGGTACCCTAGTACCCCGAACTTGTGCACGGGCAGTTGCAGCACCCCGCGGCAAGGCTTGCCGGGCGAACGCCAAGACCCTCCAAGGTTCCCTTGGAGCCATCCAAGAACAAAGTATTTAAGCTAAGGAGACAAGACCCCGGCAAGAGGAGCTTGCCGCGAAGGCTAACCAAGGCACTCCAAGGAACTTGTCGCGACGTGCCACGCACTCCGACAAGGCAACAAGGCCCCGGCAAGAGGAGCTTGCCGGGAAGACTGACCAAGGTACTTCGAAGCCCGGTGAGAAGCGGAGGCTGCGCTGCAGGACTTGAAGAGATACCTGTCCTCCACTCCAACGCTTGTCGCACCTAAGCCGCAAGAGAGGTTGCTGCTGTATATAGCGGCAACCAATCAAGTGGTCAGTGCTGCGTTAGTGGCGGAGAGGGAGGCAGATGATGAGCCGGCAATCATGGCAGATGCATCCAGCGACAAGCAGGGGGCTTCGCCGACAAGCCTCCGGGCCCGAGAAGATAGCAGCAGCGGCAAGGCGCTTACCGCGGCAGGCGGCCACTCTGTGCCCACGCTCCAGCGCATCCACCAACGTGTCGCTTTGGGGGCCTCTCCGGACGCGCGTGGCGGGAGGCTGTGCAGCCAGCGGTGCGCAGTGGCATGCGAAGCTGACAAGATCGCCATCGTGGCGAATGGTGGTGCCCTTAACGGTCCTTTTCTGCACTGTTCGGGCGACTCAGATGGGCATTTAATGCCCTTGTCCCCTGCCGTCGGAGTTAGGTAGGGTGCACTGTACAAGCAACTGTACCAACTACCTCGCTTTTTACGTTTTTACCCTCCTCTGCGTTGCCACCTGTCGGTGACCCCTTTAGCATATAAAAGAGGCCCATGCGCAACGTAGAGGGGGTTCGGTTCCGAGGTTCGATCATTTCGACTCGTTTGTAAACCAGAAAGAGATCACGCTCTCTCGAGAGCAAGAAGACAAGATAACATAGCCAGACAAGCAGCAGTAGGAGTATTATCTCTCCGGAGAGCTCCGAAGCTGGGTAAACCGCTCGTGTGCTTCGCCTTGATCTGCTCTTCGTGCAACCTCCGCCCCCCACCGAACCGAAAGGGGCCCGGTCAGCCGGCCCCATAGGTGTTCGTGGGTCAGTTTCCCCCGACATCTTTGGCGCGCCAGGTAGGGGGCGTCGAGATTGTGTGAACCTGATCCGGTGTTCACACGAGCTAGATCTTCGTTCCCTTCATCAACATGCCACCGAAGAAGAAGACTTCGGCGGCAGCCGCTCCGTCCACGTCGTTTCCGCCACCGTTGGAGCAAACGGGTGGTGGAGTGGACGCCGGCGGAAGAACAGCCGTCGATGAGGGTGCTCACAGTGCTGCCAAGTCCAAGGACAAGGCAGCACAGACCTCGGCATCCGTACGCGCACCGCGCCCGTCTCAGGAGGCATGGGACCAACAGCATCATGGTGTTCGCAGCGCCATACGTCCGCTGGGCCAAGATCAAGCTGGTGGATCTCGGGACGCTCAAGACCAGCACGCACGCCAGCATGCTGGCACGAGCGGGGCACGGTCGCCTGGACGGGATACTGCTCCTTCTAACATAGTTAGAAGTTCGAGCACGTCCCGCTCCTCGCACCGTCCGCCACTGCCACCCACCACTCCAGCAGAAGCTTTGGCGCGAGCTCAACTTCTCCTAGATTACCCTCCGACGTCGGACAAGATCGATGAATGGAGGGCTACTATTCAGAGTCTCATCGGCTACGCCAACGGCGACACTCCACGACGGCCGAGCGCGTCACAGCCGCGGCAGGGTTGCCAGGCGCGAGCCGGTGGCGACGAAACGGGTGGAGGTGCAACTACCATGCAATCACCGCCCCGAAGGCCAAGATCGCCGACTCGCCGGATCCACCTCGACAGCGACTCCACTGCATCATCGGATCCACGAGCTCGTCGCGATCAGTGCCAAGTTCTTCATGATCGACAACAAGAAGACGCTCGAACCCGCATCGAGCGCCGAAGAGAAGCGCGACGTCTATCCGACAAGCGCGCTGGGCCCTCTATTGACATGCATGCGCCAGGGGAACCAGGCGATCTGCCGTACGCGGTAGGTTGTCCTGCGTTCACTCGTGAGCTGCGGCAAGTCCAGTGGCCCAGTACAAAGAACTTCAAGCCAGACATCCCGGAGAAGTACGACGGCAAGACGCATCCGTCAGAGTTCCTCAGCATCTACACCATTGCGGTGCAAGCTGCCGGGGGACGAGATGACAAGATCCTTGCCAACTACTTCCTGCTGGTGCTCAAGCCCAACGTCAGATCCTGGCTCATGCACTTGCCGGAAAACTCCATATCCTCTTGGGCTGATCTGTGCCATCAGTTTGTCGGCGCCTTCACCGGCGGACACAAGCCTCATGGCCAGGAGAGTGATCTTCATTTGCTCGCCCAGAAGGAAGGAGAGCCCCTGCGCAAGTACATTCAGAGATTCAGCAGTGTGCAGCACAACATCCCAGATGTCCACCCTGCCGCAGTGATCAGCGCGTTCCATCAGAATGTGCGAAACCGCAGGATGCGGGAGGAAATGGCGATGTGCAAGATTAGAGATGTCAGTGATTTATATGCGCTGGCCGACAAGTGTGCACGTGCTGAAGAAGGGAGGAGACTCCCCGGAGAAAATATAGGAGCGGGGGGATCTGACAGTGAAGATGCTGCCCCGGCAAGGAAAAACCGGCGGCGGAACAACAGAAGGAGGAAAGGCAAAGAAGTGCTAGTTGTTGAGAAGTCCGGCAACGGTGGTGGCGCCAAGGAAGCCAAAGCTGGTGACTCCGGTAAGGAGGTTGCCGCGGAGGTGGCGGTCGCCGACAAGCAGGACAGCACCAACAAGCAGTATTGCAAGATTCACCGCACCAAGGGCCATGATCTCCAGAACTGCAAGAGGGTCGAGCAGCTTGTTGAGCAACAGAAAGCTGAATACGAGCGGCGCGACAAGGAGAAGGCCCAGGAAGGAGCTGGTGGATCCGGCAAGAAACGTCCCGGCCGAGGAGGACGCCGCGGCAAGGCCAAGCAGCGGCAAGGAGACAGACCTCCTCGCGGCCGCGACAAGGATGAAGATGACGGCGACGATGAAGATATGGATGACGAGGACACTGATGAGCAGGAGTTCCAGAAAGCCACAGAGGTCCTGTGCGTTGACGGTGGTGCTTCTCTGCACACCTCGCACCGTCAGCTCAAGCAGTGGGTGCGAGAAGTTAATGCAGTAGAACCACCCGTCGAGTCACGCAAGCCTCTGAAATGGTCCAACACGCCTATCATCTTTGATATTGAGGACCACCCTGATTGCATAACCGCGGTCGGGTGTTTGCCAATGTTGGTTTCACCAACAATCCGCAACCTCAAGGTCACAAAGATGTTAGTTGATGGCGGGGCCGGCTTGAATCTGATCTCTTCCGCGGTGCTCCAGAAACTCCAGATCCCTGACAGCGAGCTCGAAGAGACCGGCACATTTCAAGGAATTAACCCGGGAAGGAGCAAGCCAAAGGGAAAGATCACGTTGCCGGTAACATTTGGCAGTGAGCTGAACTACAGGACTAAGAGGGTCACGTTTGACGTTGCCGACTTTCCATTACCTTACAATGGAATCCTTGGCCGTCCGGCACTCGCCAAGTTCATGGCAGCCTCTCACTATGCGTACAACGTACTGAAAATGCCAGGCCCAATAAGTGTCATCTCTCCCTGGCGACAAGAAGGATGCTCTTATTTGTGCCGACAAGATCTACCGGGAAGCAGCAGCCGCAGCAGAACACCAGACCCTTGCCGCTAGAGCTCCCGGGGGGAAGAAGAAGACCAAGTCCGGCAAGAGCTCTGATGCCCACTCCGGCAAGCGCACCTCTTCGGAGTGCTGCGCTACCGTCGAGGATGCACCATCGAGCTCCACCGGCAAGTGTAAGAAGGCAATGGCAGCTCCACCTGAGACCAAGAAGGTGTCCGCCAAGGAGGATGGCGCTGGTGGTACCTTCACCATCAGCGCCACTCTTGAACCCAAATAGGAAAGCGCGCTCGTTGCTTTCCTGCGGGTGAATGTCGACGTGTTTGCATGGCAACCGTCTGATATCCCCGGTGTTCCCAGGAAAGTAATTGAGCACCACCTTGCCGTCTGTCCTCATGCGCGGCCCGTCAAGCAAAGAGTCAGGAAGCAGGCAGTGGAGCGCCAAGAATTCATAGCAGAAGAAATCAAGAAGTTGGAAGCAGCAGGCCTTGTCAGAGGAGTACTCCATCCCACGTGGTTGGCCAATCCTGTTGTTGTGCGCAAGGCTAACGGGAAATGGAGACTTTGTATTGACTTCACTGATGTTAATAAAGCTTGTCCCAAAGACCCATTTCCCTTGCCGCGTATTGACCAGATTGTTGACTCCACAGCCGGATGTGATTTGCTTTCATTTCTTGATGCATACTCAGGATACCATCAGATCTTCATGGCAGAAGAAGATGAAGAGAAAACTGCATTTATCACCCCGTGTGGCATGTACTGCTTCGTACGGATGCCTTTCGGTTTGAAGAATGCTGGTTCAACATTCGCAAGGGTAGTCCACCACGCTTTTGAACCGCAGATGCACAGAAATGTGGAAGCCTACATGGATGACATAGTGGTCAAGAGCAAGAACAGGGCGACCCTAATTCATGATTTGGACAAGACATTTGCAAATCTGCACAAGATCAACCTCAAGCTCAACCCCGAGAAGTGTGTGTTTGGAGTCCCCTCCGGCAAGCTTCTCGGGTTCTTCGTGTCTCAGCGGGGAATTGAAGCCAATCCCGACAAGATCAAGGCCATTGAGCAGATCGAAGCACCAAAGCGCGTCAAGGATGTGCGAAGACTTGCTGGTTGCGTGGCTGCTCTCAGTAGGTTTATCTCTAGATCTGCTGAATGCGCCCTGCCATTTTTCAAAATTTTGAAGAAGGCAGGTCCAATGAAATGGACTCCGGAAGCGGAGGCTGCGCTGTAGGACTTGAGATACCTGTCCTCCACTCCAACGCTTGTCGCACCTAAGCCGCAAGAGAGGTTGCTGCTGTATATAGCGGCAACCAATCAAGTGGTCAGTGCTACGTTAGTGGCGGAGAGGGAGGCAGATGATGAGCCGGCAATCATGGCAGATGCATCCAGCGACAAGCAGGGGGCTTTGCCGACAAGCTCTGGTCCCGACAAAGATGGATCTGCGCAGGAGCATGACAAGATGCAGAAAAGAATGGTGTAGCGCCCAGTTTACTTTGTCAGTCCCCTTCTGCAGGGGGCTAGATCAAGGTACTCTGGTGTGCAGAAGTTGCTTTTCGGCCTCCTCATGGCCTCGAGAAAGCTGCGCCATTACATCCAAGCACCTGAGATCATAGTCATCACTCGCTTTCCGCTGAAGAGGATACTACAAAATCCAGAAGCAACAGGCAGGATTGTCGAGTGGGCGCTGGAATTGTCAAGCTTTGGCCTCAAGTTTGAGAGCACTTCAACTATCCAAAGCAGAACATTGGCAGAGTTCATAGCGGAATGGACGCCAACCCCAGATGAAGAAATTCCAGAGACAAGCATCCCCGTCAAAGAAACGAGTAAAGAGTGGCTGATGTACTTTGATGGTGCCTTCTCGCTGCGAGGCGCCGGTGCAGGCGTGCTGCTTGTCGCACCCACCGGAGAGCACCTCAAGTACGTAGTCCAGATGCATTTTCCCAAAGAGCAAGCAACCAACAATACTGCAGAGTATGAAGGATTGCTTGCCGGTCTCAGAATTGCAGCAGACCTTGGGATCAAGAAGCTTATTGTCAGGGGTGACTCACAGCTTGTCGTCCGCCAAGTAAACAAAAACTACCAGAGTCCGTTGATGGAAGCGTATGTCAATGAAGTGAGGAAACTAGAAGAGCACTTTGACGGCCTACAGATGGAGCATATCCCAAGAGCTCAGAATGACATTGCTGATGGCTTGTCAAAGTGCGCCGCACTAAAGTTATTTGTGGAACCAGGGATCTTTGTGCTTAAGTTGACTCAACCATCCGTAACACCATCAACTGGACAAAGCAAGAAAAGGAAGTTGGTTTCTGGTGACTACTTTCCCGCAGAGCTCCCCGAAGCCGCCGCCAAGAAAGTCCCCAAAATCAACACCAAAAATGCTGAAGGGCAGTCTGCTCCGGCAAGCCTCATGGTTTGTTCCATTGAAGCAGACGCTCCCGACAAGTTTTGCTCCGGCAAGCTTGCCGGGGAACATCAAGCTCCGGCAGGGCCACAACCCCTTGCCGTGGAAGCGGATGTTCCCGCAGCAGCAGATATGCCTTTAGTCCTTGTTGTCGAGCCGCAAGCTCCAGCATGGGCACAGCAGATTGTCCATTTCCTTCAGACAGGAGAACTTCCCGAAGAACAAGAAGAAGCGGAAAGAGTAGCCCGGCAGTCAAGTATGTACCAGTTAGTCGATGGCATTCTGTAGAGATGAAGACTCAACGGTGTGAAATTGAAGTGTATTCGCCGGGAAGATGGACAAAAGCTGTTGGCAAAGATACACGGAGGCATATGTGGCCACCACATTGGCGCAAGAGCACTTGCCGGCAAAGCTTTCCGGCAAGGTTTCTTTTGGCCGACAGCCCTCCAGGATGCAACTGCACAAGTAACCATGTGTGAAGCGTGCCAGTTCCACTCCAAACAGATACACCAGCCAGCTCAAGCTCTCCAGACGATCCCTTTATCCTGGCCATTTTCGGTCTGGGGGCTCGATATCCTCGGCCCCTTCCCCCGAGCTGTCGGGGGCTTTGAGTACTTGTACGTCGCAATCGACAAGTTCACAAAGTGGCCGGAAGTGCAGCCAGTGAGGAAGGTGACAGCACAGTCAGCAGTCAAGTTCTTCAGGTCGATTGTTTGCCGTTTCGGGATCCCTAACAAGATCATCACCGACAACGGCACACAATTTACGAGCCGCACCTTCATGCAGTACGTCCAAGACCGTGGCGCCAAGGTCTGCTTCGCTTCTGTTGCTCATCCGAGAAGCAACGGTCAAGCAGAGAGGGCAAATGCTGAAGTGCTGCGCGGGCTCAAGACCAGAACTTTCGACAGGCTGCACAAGTGCGGAAGGAACTGGATCGAGGAGCTGCCAGTGGTTCTTTGGTCGATCAGAACGACGCCAAATCGAGCCACTGGCCAGACACCTTTCGTTCTAGTCTATGGAGCAGAGGCAGTTCTCCCCACAGAACTCGTATACGGGTCACCTCGAGTGCTCGCTTATGATGAGCTTGAGCAAGAACAGCTGCGGCAAGATGACGCGCTGCTCCTTGAGGAAGATCGTCTTCAGGCTGCTGTACGAGCTGCTCGATACCAGCAAGCTTTGCGCCGCTATCATAGCCGCAAAGTTAAAGCCAGAAGCTTCGAGGAAGGCGACCTTGTTCTTCGGCGGGTTCAATCCGCCAAGAATTCCAACAAGTTGACGCCGAAGTGGGAAGGCCCCTATAGGGTGAAACGAGTCACAAGGCCCGGCGCTGTCCGCCTTGAGACCAAAGATGGCATTCCGGTGAGCAACTCCTGGAACATAGAACATCTTCGTAGGTTTTTCCCGTAGGGCGCGGTTGTCGGGACCCGTTCCGGCAACCACCTTTTGTACAAGTCTTGCCGCTGTTGCATGTAATCCTTTGTACAAAGCCGGGCGCAGATCCCGTGCATAAGTAAAACCCTATGTGCTCCGCACAACTTGTCCATTTCATGCGTTAGTTCCTTTCTTGCATGCGATTATCTGACACTATGTGCAGCACCCACATCCAGAGTAACGAGCCGAAGAGCTCCATATTATTATTTTCTCTTCTTTCTTTTTCTTTTAAAGGAAAAGAAGGTTCCCTCACACACAAGTTTGCCGGGGGGGAAGGACAAGATTGTGGTGTGGACCAGGCGTCGTTCAAGCAAAGTTTTGCCTTGCCGGGAAGCAAACAACAGAAAAGCTAAGTTGCCAAAGTTTGAGCAATCACTTTTTTTTTAAATTTTTAGAGTTATCTTCCTCGAACGACCCTGCTTTGTATGGAAAACCTGTGCGCGGAGGAACCAACTCGTGGCTAGTTGCGCCCTCACTTTGTTTCGAGTCCGCTCAACAGCTTGAGTGTGCTGCATCTAGTCGCGACAAGGTTTCTTGTCGGAAGCAGCGCCGCCAGCAGGCTGCTGAAGTTCCGTACTCAGCGCTCGCGGCTCGGGCGCTTGCGCCGACAAGTTCCCTAGAAGCGTAGGGTGAAAGCATACAAAGGAAGGAATCTAGTAGAGGAAATAACATTGCAATTGATAACAGAAACAAAGTTATATTACAAGATAACTTGTCGCAGCTCTAATAGACTGTTTTCATAACATGATTAGCAGCGACAAGGGAAAAGAAGAAATAGGCGGCCTAATCTACGCGTCCGCCCTCGACTCTCTTGATCTCGCTCACCTTGTCCACAATGGGTGCGACAAGGGCCTTGAGTGCATCCAGATCGGCGTCAGGCGGCAAGGACCTGAGGACATTGGTGAAGTTGAGGCCTGGGTTGCGGAAGGCCACCTTCATCAGCACCTTCTGGAGAACCCCGGCGCAGATTTTGCGCGACTCGTCGGCCAGCTGCTTCGGGATCCTTTCCCGGAGCCGCTGGAGTGCCGTCGCCACGCCCTTGAAGAATAGGCTAAGCTTGGTGCTGGGTTGAAGGCTCTCGTCGGAAGGATATCCAAAGTCCTCCATCCCCAGCTGCGCCAACTCCTCGTTGATGGCGGCGGCAGTGTTCACCAGACCCTCGGTCCAGTGCTCCACTGTGTCCCTGAACGAGTTCTGGGTAACTGCAATGCTCTCCAGCAGTGCCGCGTCAGCCTTGACCTTCTCCGCCAAGGTCTTCTCCCGCTCCTTGGCGGCCTCCAGTGTCTGCGTCAGCGTGGCCAGCTTCAGCTCCAGGTCTACTTTGGAATCCTTGGTGGCTCTGAGCTCCTTGCCCCTCTCAGCGAGAAGGCCTTGCAGCTCACCGTGTGCGGCAGCATCCTTCTCGCGCTCACGCTTGAGCGCGGCAAGCTCCTCGCCGCTCTTCCCAATATCGGCCTCCAGCCGCGCCACCTTCTCCTCTAGCTCTTTCTTGGCGGCCTCTGCAGTTGCCACGGCATCCTTTGCCTCCTTGAGCGCCCCGCCAAGTGCTCGCTCGCGCTCGGCGAGCTCTTCCTCGTAGCTGTCGAGGTGGGCCTTCCGCTGCACCAGCTCGCCTTCCCACGCAGACTGCTTCTCGGCAGCCAGCCTTTGCTCCTCCTCAGCTTCGGCCTTCTCGAGAAGAAAGGCCGTGCGCTCCTCGTCGACTCGCTCCCACTCCTGCGCCAGAGACCGGAGAGCTTCTTGATTTTGGCCCCGGAGCTCCTCCGCGCGTTTCTCCATGTCCACTCCCGCCTTCGCGACAAGCGCTTCCCGGGAAGCCAGCTTGGCTTGCCGGGCGCGGTAGAGTGACAGCAGCTTCCGCAGCAGCTGCTCCTCCTCAGGCTCGCCACTGCTGCTGCCGGGCACGTCAACCAATGACAGTCCAGCAGAGGCGAGCACTTCCCCGTCAAAAGCTTCCCCCTCGACTGGCGCCCTGGAGCTTGATGGCCAGGGTAGCTTGATGAAGATGTCGTCGCCGGCCTTCAAGTAGGTGCCGGGCTGGGGCTCCTCGGAGCCCGGCTCCGCAGAAGCGGCAGAGGGTTCGGCGGTCGGTGTAGCGTCCGGCGCTCCTGCGGCCTCAGGGTCGTCAGTGCGATCTCCCGACCCCTCGCCGGCTTCTGCAGCAGCAGCCCTGGCGGCCTCCTCGCCGACGGTCTCACCAGCACCTGCCCTTTCCTCGCCGGCGCCCTTTGTCTCCATTGGCTCAGCCATAGATGGGTCTGAAGAACGAAGAAGGGAGGAAAATCAATCAAAGATCCAAAAAAGGAAAAACAGAAGAAGCATAACCCAAGAGAAAGTTTCTGGGCAAGTGGATTACCTGCGCCAAGATCTCCAGCTGCGGCCTCGGTCGCTGCAGGATCAGCAGTGCCGTCCCATGCCGAAGAGTCCCGCCTTGCCGGAGAGTGCTCCCTTGCCGGGGACTCCTCCCTTGGCGACGCAGTCGAAGCAGGTGGCACTTCGGGACCGGCCTCCGGGCGTTCCTGATGAGGCTGCTCTGCTCCTGCACAAGTCAACAAGCAAGACATCAGCGAAGGGAAAAGCACTCAAGCGCGCCCGGCAGTAGAAGGTTAAACTATGAAGTTACGCTGGGGGCTGCGCTGGGGGCTGCTTTGAGGAGTGATTGCCGGGTCCGTCAAGGTGATCTCGGACCCACCCCCTATCGAAAAGGTGGGGTCATCTTCGATGACGATCACAGCGGGCTTGGCCCTCTTCGCCGCTCTCTGGGCCAGAGTTCTGAAAAGAAAGGCGTCCAGATTGGAGCAAGTCCGATACAAGATATAAACAGTAAGATTGAAGGATTATAATAGCACCAAAGAAACTCACTCTTCTTCCTCCTCGTCGGAGCTGAGCGCGGAAAGATCGAAGTCTGGCCCTCCTCCGGTGCAGCGAGGTGGAGGAGTAGGATCCCTTGCCTGCTTGGTGGGGGCAGTAGCGGTGGCCCGGGAAGATCCCGCTCCAGTTGCCGCTGCTGCATGAGGCGCTCCCGCGGCAACATTGCTTGCCGCGGTAGAGCGCGTCGCGCGGCTCGGTGGCTGTGGTGCCGGCTGCCGCCCCGCTACGTCCCCGGCCCTACAAAGGCGCCTCCTTGGCGGGGCCGGGGGCTCCGCCTGCGGCAAGTTCTCTGAGGGCTCAGCCTCCTCCTCGCTGGCCTCGCTCGACTCGGCTTCGGAACCGGCAAGCTCCTCTTCACCCATGAACTCCGCGCGTTCGGCAAGGTTTGCCGCCTCTGCAGCCTCCGCCTCCTCCACGGTGAACCCGAATGCGCCCGCGGCAGCTGCAGCCGCAGCCTCTTCCGCCCTAGTGGCGATAAGCTACAGCTCCTCGTTGGTGGTGTCACGGGTGAGGCTCTTCTGCTCGTCAGCGAGGACCGGCACTTCCTCCAAGGTGTCGAAGAACGCTCGCACAATGTCATCTGCAGGCTCTTGCCAAGTTGGGACGATGCCGTGTGAATCGCACAACGGCATCATGGCGCGGATCCGGTTAAGCGAAGAGTTGTTGCACAAAGGAACTACGCCCCTCGGCAGTGTGAATGGGTGTTGGAGGTCGCGTTTGAATAACTCCAAGAGCATTGCGTCCAACTCCAAGACGGTGAAGTTGTAGTTGAGGCCCAGCCGCAGTCTCATGATGTCTGCCGAGTTCTTGAACTCCCAGGCGGGCCTCCCCCTCTCCTGCAGGGGGCAATGCGGCGGCGGAGGAAATCTGCCCCGACAGCACCTACAGTGAGCCCGGCAAGCCTGAGGCGAAGAATCCTAGTGATGGCGATCTTCAGCCTCTCGTCTTCCGAGGCCACGTTGCTCCAGTTGTTGCCGCGCACTATTGGAGTTTGGCGCACGACGGTGAAGGGCTGCGGATTCTCCTCGACGATCCAGCACCACTCCACTCTCCACTCCTCCCACTTGCTGCGGAGCTCACCATCCAAGTACGCCTCCTTCTTGCCAACTCTCGAGACCCAGGCAATCCCTCCGGCAAGCGGCTCTCCTCTCTCTACCCGAGAAATGAAATAGTGGCGGAAAAGGGCAACACTAGGGTGGACTCCGACAAAGTTTTCGCACAAGTGTGCCAAAACTGCCATGGTCAGGACAGCATTGGGGGTGAAGTCAAGGAGGCGGAAGCCATATGTGTTCATAATGTCACAGAAGAACTCCAAGAAGGGCGGGCAGAGCCCGCAATAGAAGAACAGTGGGAAGAACGTGTACCCATTTGGAGCCAGCTTCGAAGCAGTAGCCGGGAGTACCCTCGTGCGCGGATGCGCACGCGTCTCCGTCGCCCAAAAGAGGTAGAAGTACTCCCTCAGCTCCTGCACGCCAAGCTGGGGGGTGAAGATCTCCCGCTCCTTCCGCAGCGCCGCGAGCCGCTGCGCCTCGGCCGACTTCACACCCTTTCCCTTGTCGGCTTTCGGGCCCATGGCGGAGGTGGTGGAGAAGGTCGACGGCGTGGTGATGCTGGTGGCAATGGGGGGGGGGGGGCGGAGCGCTGCTCTCTCGGCTTCGAGAAGAAGGGGGGAGCGGCGGAGTTTGTGAAGAAGGATTAGCAGCAACCAGCGAGGGGGAACGAACTGCCCCTGTTTCCTCTGCTTATAAAGAGGGACGGGGCAGAAGTTTCGCCCTTCCTAATAAACAACCACCGACGATCTCCCCCACGATACCGCATTCAACGCGTGCCGTTATGGGGGAGCGCGGTGGATACGGAGCGAGATTTGGTGTAGCCCAGCCCGCGTGTGCCCGTGCCCTGTCTTGGGTCTGGCCCAACAGCGCTCGGCACCGTGTCTGGCCCAGGCCCGGGGGCTCCTGTCGGTGTACTAGAATAGGGGTACCCTAGTACCCCGAACTTGTGCACGGGCAGTTGCAGCACCCCGCGGCAAGGCTTGCCGGGCGAACGCCAAGACCCTCCAAGGTTCCCTTGGAGCCATCCAAGAACAAAGTATTTAAGCTAAGGAGACAAGACCCCGGCAAGAGGAGCTTGCCGGGAAGGCTAACCAAGGCACTCCAAGGAACTTGCCGCGATGCGCCACGCGCTCCGACAAGGCAACAAGGCCCCGGCAAGAGGAGCTTGCCGGGAAGACTGACCAAGGTACTTCGAAGCCCGGTGAGAAGCGGAGGCTGCGCTGCAGGACTTGAAGAGATACCTGTCCTCCACTCCAACGCTTGTCGCACCTAAGCCGCAAGAGAGGTTGTTGCTGTATATAGCGGCAACCAATCAAGTGGTCAGTGCTGTGTTAGTGGCGGAGAGGGAGGCAGATGATGAGTCGGCAATCATGGCAGATGCATCCAGCGACAAGCAGGGGGCTTCGTCGACAAGCCTCCGGGCCCGACAAGATAGCAGCAGCGGCAAGGCGCTTGCCGCGGCAGGCGGCCACTCTGCGCCCACGCTCCAGCGCATCCACCAACATGTCGCTCTGGGGGCCTCTCCGGACGCGCATGGCGGGAGACTGTGCAGCCAGCGGTGCGCAGTGGCATGCGAAGCTGACAAGATCGCCATCGTGGCGAATGGTGGCGCCCTTAACGGTCCTTTTCTGCACTGTTCGGGCGACTCAGATGGGCATTTAATGCCCTTGTCCCCTGCCGTCAGAGTTAGGTAGGGTGCACTGTACAAGCAACTGTACCAACTACCTCGCTTTTTACATTTTTACCCTCCTCTACGTTGCCACCTGTCGGTGACCCCTTTAGCGTATAAAAGGAGGCCCATGCGCAACGTAGAGGGGGTTCGGTTCCGAGGTTCGATCATTTCGACTCGTTTGTAAACCAGAAAGAGACCATGCTCTCTAGAGAGCAAGAAGATAAGATAACATAGCCAGACAAGCAGCAGTAGGAGTATTATCTCTCCGGAGAGCTCTGAAGCTGGGTAAACCACTCGTGTGCTTCGCCTCGATCTGCTCTTCATGCAACCTCCGCCCCCCACCGAACCGAAAAGGGCCCGGTCAGCCGGCCCCATAGGTGTTCGTGGGTCAGTTTCCCCCGACACCTGTAAGGCGGCTACTGCTCTTCTTTGGCCGCAAGAAAGTTAATTTTCGGAGAAAAATCTTGGCGAAGGTTTCAATCCAATCGAATTTACGGAGCTCCGGATATATAAGAAATGGTGAAAGGGCAGAATCGAAGAACGCAGAAACAGAGAGAGAGAGAGAGAGAGAGAGAGAGAGAGAGAGAGAGAAAGACAGATCCAATCTCGGAGGGGCTCTCACCCTTCCCACGCTATGGAGACCATGGACCATATGGGAAACCCTTCTCCCATCTAGGGAGAATGTCAAGGAAGAAGAAGAAGAAGGGGGCTCTCCCCCCTCGCTTTCGGTGACACCGGAACGCCGCCGGGGGCCATCATCATCACCGCAATCTACACCAACACCGCCGTCATCTTCACCAACATCTCCATCACCTTCCCCCCATCTATATTAAGCGGTCCACTCTCCCGCAACCCGCTGTACCCTCTACTTGAACATGGTGCTTTATGCTTCATATTATTATCCAATGATGTGTTGCCATCCTATGATGTCTGATTAGATTTTCGTTGTCCTATTGGTAATTGGTGAATTGCTATGATTGGTTTAATTTGCTTATGGTTATGTTGCTGTCCTATGGTGCACTCTGTGTCGCGCAAGAGTGAGGGATTCCTGCTGTAGGGTGTTCCAATACGTTCACGATTCACTTATAGTGGGTTGCTTGAGTGACAGAAGCATAAACCCGAGTAAGGGGGTTGTGGCATATGGGATAAAGGGGACTTGATGTTTTAATGCTATGCTTTCTAGAATTCCAATCATAAGTGCATATGATCCAAGAAGAGAAAGTATATTAGCTTATGCCTCTCCCACATAAAACTTGCTATCGGTCTAGTAAAGTAGTCAATTGCTTAGGGACAATTTCACAACTCCTACCACCACTTTTCCACACTCGCTATATTTACTTTATTGCTTCTTTATCTAAACAACCCCTAGTTTATATTTACGTGCTCTTTATATTCTTGCAAACCTATCCAACAACACCTAGAAAGTCCTTCTAGTTTCATACTTGTTCTAGGTAAAGCGAACGCTAAGCGTGCGTAGAGTTGTATCGGTGGTCGATAGAACTTGAGCGAATATTTGTTCTACCTTTAGCTCCTCGTTGGATTTGACACTCTTACTTATCAAAAGAGGCTACTATTGATCCCCTATACTTGTGGGTTATCAAGACCTTTTTCTGACGCTGTTGCCGGGGAGTCATAGCGTGGTGTGAATACTCTTGTGTGTGCTTGTTTGCTTTATCACTAAGTAATTTTAATTTATTTGCTATTCTAAGTTATTCTCTATCTGTAGTTATGGATATGGAACACGAAATACCAAAAAAATTAGGTGTACTTGCTACTCATGGAGATGGGGAAGCTCCTAAAACCCTCGATGCTCATTATGTGAAAGATATCATGTACTACTTTGATTTGAGAAAACCCCATTCAATTATGTTATGGAGACATGTTGGACCAACGTGAATACTTTAGGGATTATCGCTTGACACAAAAAGGGAAACTATTATGGATCAAATTTATATGTTGCATTGGTATGCTCGACAACTATGCTTGAGATATGATTATACTTGTTGCTCTAGGATGAAGGCTCCACACCTTCCCTTTTCATGCAAATTTAATGATAATGAAACCTTAGCATCTTATGCTAATGGTATATATGATTACTATGACGTGGAACAAATAGAAGAATTCATTGCTTTTATGGGTGCTTATGAGATTGAATCATTTTTTAAAGAGTGTGAAAATCTTGATGATGCTGTTTACAGACCTGAAAATTTTGGTACACTTAAATATTGTTATGAGAATTATGAATACAATGCCGATATTGATGTGTTTATTGAGAAAGTCTCCGCTATCCAAGAAGAGACTAATATTTTGCAGGAGTCTATGGAAGAAGGAGTTGATGAAACTGTGAGCTCATTGAATGAAAAATATGAGCGAAGAACAAAAGGAGGAAGAGCAGATTAGCTACTCGTGCCCACCTTCTAATGAGAGTAACTCTTCAACTCATACATTGTTTAGTTCCCCTTTGTGCTTACCAAAGGATTATTTCTATGATGATTGTTATGATCCCGTTGATTCTCTTGAAATATCCCTTTTTGATGATGCTTGCTATGCTTGTGGCCATGATGCCAATACGAATGATGCTTATGGAGATGAACTTTCTATAGTTCCTTATGTTAAACATGAAATTGTTGCTATTGCACCCACGCATGATAGTCCGATTATATATTTGAATTCTCCCGACTACACTATGTCGGAGAAGTTTGCCCTAATTAAGGGTTATATTGATGGGTTGTGTTTTACTACTACACATGATGATTTTGATAGATATAATATGCACGTGCTTGCTGCTCCTACTTGCAATTATTATGAGAGAGGAACTTTATCTCCACCTCTCTATGTTTCCAACACGATAGAATTGCAAAAAACTGTTTATACTATGCATTGGCCTTTACTATGTGTGCATGAATTGTTCCTTTATGACATGCCGATGCATAGGAAGAGAATTAGAATTCGTTGTTGCATGATATATGTTACTTTGTGCTCACTACTAAATCACACATCATTGTTAATTGAAATTGGCTTTGATATACCTTGGGATCCGGGTGGATCCATTACTTGAGCACTTTATGCCTAGCTTAATGGCTTTAAAGAAAGCGCTGCCAGGGAGACAACCCGGAAGTTTTAGAGAGTCATTTATTTCTGTTGTGTGCTTTCATAAAGTTTAAAAACAAAAAAAATAAAGAGGGGAACCCAAAACTTTTCAAAAAGGAAAGTGAAAGTGAGAAAGAGAAACACTGTTGAAGTGGGAGCTAGCCTTGAACTTTATTCATGCTCACGGAAACTTTGTGAATCTTGATTACAGAAACTTTTCCACAAAAATAATTATACCCTTGTATAATTCCATTGTTTTATTAAAATAATGTGCCAAGGTTTGCCTTTAGGATGTTTACAATGCTTGTTGGTTTGTGCGGTGCAGGACAGAAACTTTTGCTGTAGTGCGCGATTTTACATTTTTTACTGGAACGTCAAACGGTTCTGAAACTTTTTGCACTGTCTTTCGTTACAAATTTTTTACTTTTCCTAATTTTGGAAGAATTTTTGGGGTACCATAAGTACGGTGAATGTTCAGATTGCTACATACTGTTTTGTTTTAGATAGATTCTGTTTTTGATGCATAGTTTACTTGTTTTGATGAAACTATCAATTTCTATCACTGGATTAAGCCATAGAAAAGTTATATTACAGTAGCTATAATGCAAAAACAAAATATGAATTGGTTTGCAACAGTACTTAGAGTAGTGATTTGCTTTATTATACTAACGGATCTTACCGAGTTTTTGTTGAAGTTTTGTGTGGATGAAGTGTTCGAAGATCGAGGAGGTCTCGATATGAGGAAAAGGAGGAGAGGCAAGAGCTCAAGCTTGGGGATGCCCAAGGCACCCCAAGTAAATATTCAAGGAGACTCAAGCGTCTAAGCTTGGGGATGCCCTAGAAGGCATCACCTCTTTCTTCAACAAGTATCGGTATGTTTTTGGATTCATTTCGTTCATGCGATATGTGCAAATCTTGGAGCGTCTTTTGCATTTAGTTTTCACTTTTATTTTATGCACCATGCTGGTATGAGATAGTCCATGGTTGATTTATAGAATTCTCATGTGCTTCATAGAATGTTTCTAGTATGACTTTATAGAATGTTTCATGTGCTTCACTTATATCATTTGAAGTTTGGATTGCTTGTTTCTCTTCACATAGAAAACCGCCATTTGTAGAATGCTCTTTTGCTTCACTTATATTTGTTAGAGCATGGGCATATCTTTTGTAGAAAGAATTAATCTCTCTTGCTTCACTTATATCTCTTTAGAGAGATGACAGGAATTGGTCATTCACATGGTTAGTCATAAAATCCTACATAAAAACTTGTAGATCACTGAATATGATATGCTTGATTCCTTGCAATAGTTTTGTGATATAGAGATGATAATATGTGGGAGGTTCTAGTAGATGGTTGTGTTTAGTAAGGATATTGGTGTTAAGGTTTGTGATTCCTGAAGCATGCACATGTGGTCTCCTAACTATGTAACCAAATTGGCGCGCATTGTATTTTGATTGTTTATCTTTGCGGGAAGGTCGGGCGCGCGCGATGGTTAAATCCTACCAACCTCCCCCCTAGGAGCATGCGTAATAGTACTTTGCTTCGAGGGCTAATAAAATTTTGCAATAAGTATATGCGTTCTTTATGACTAATGTGAGTCCATGGATTATACACACTCTCACCCTTCCATCATTTGCTAGCCTCTTTGGTACCGTGCATTGCCCTTTCTCACCTCAAGAGTTGGTGCAAACTTCGCCGACGCATCCAAACCCCGTGATACGATATGCTCTATCACACATAAGCCTCCTTATATCTTCCTCAAAACAGCCACCATACCTACCTATCATGACATTTCCATAGCCATTCCGAGATATATTGTCATGCAACTTCCATCATCATCATATACATGACTTGAGCATTCATTGTCATATTGCCTTGCATGATCGTAAGATCGCTAGCATGATGTTTTCATGGCTTGTCTGTGACAGCCTGATTTTTGGCCCTTTCTTTTTATTTTGTTTTTCTGAGGTTTTTGCTTGAGTTTTCTTTTTCCGTGGCTTTGTGGTCTGGAAACTGAAGAAGATGCCCTCTTCTTTGTTTCCAGAGTGGCTTGTCATTCCCAAATCCTTCCCTAGACCCTGTCATTTTCATCCTATCCCAAATCCCATTATTCTTTTTATTGGGAATATTCCTTTTCTATTAAAGGAATAACTCAAATTGCCCTAGGTTGTGAAGCAACCTATATTTACATCACTCCTAAAATTCCAAATAATTCTCATAGATTGTTTGGGTCATATCTTTCTCAAATATGGCAAAATGTTTCATTTGTCATGTTTATCATCATGCTCAAATAATTCATTTCCTATTCTGCCCTAAATGGCACATGGTGAAGCAAGTGCTATTTTCCTTTTCCCAATTTACCTAAAACTCCTTGGACATATTTTCATGTCCATATCATTGCCACATGCCAAAATGCAACCTCATTTGCCTAGTAATTATTTAATTGTGATTTTCCAAAGTTTCTGTCTAGAAGGAAGCTTTGTGAAGGAGGTATAAGCTAGGCATATCCAAATGAGTTGCCATTTTGCATGATCCTTCATATCATCATATCATAGCCATCCACCCAAGTTGAGCTCATGTCATGCCTCCATGTGGGCATAGCTTCAAATCTTTGTTTCTGCACAAAATTTTAGTTTGTGAAGCAAGTATATTTTATCTTGCTCCATTATGGCTGTAAATTTTTCTAGGCCTTCTAGTATCCATATAACCTATCTCCACCCATTTTGGGCATATTTCATCTAGCCATTATTCCTCTAGAATTTTTGCAGGTTTCTGTCCAGAGGAGATGTTTGTGAAGCAAGTACCATTTTGGCTTGGCCAATGGGTATGAGACTTTTTGAGCATCTTCATAGGACATAATGACCCTGCCTTGACCAATCTGAGCTCAATTTGACACTCCATGTGAGTGCACCTTCTTGATCAAGTTTCTGGACCAGATTATGCAGTTGCAAAGCAAGTGCATTAAATCTTGATGCAAATCTTCTCAAACTCCCCAGGACTGTAGTCCTTCCTAAGATAATCATCTCACACAACTCCATTGACCTCAATCACTTCCCTGTTGATCACCAGTGCACGGCCAAGTTTACTGCAGTAAACTTCAGACGATGATTACCATTTAACCACAAAGTCTTCCATCGAGTTACCACCGCAGTTGAAACCTACCCAGGAAGGACTAACCCCCAGACATCGTTTGGCATCGCTTGTGGCACTGTGTGTACCATTGCGCGCGGTGACCACCTCCCTGGCATGCCATGGACGCGAGCTAAATGGCTTCTTGCTCGGGCCCCTCCCACTCTCGTCGGCTTCGTGCGCGTCTAGCAAGTAACCCTCGTTGTCACCTACTCCCTAGACCCCTCTTCCCCTCCGGCTGCTTCCTCACTGACGCTCGCCGCCGCGTGCCCATGGGCAAACAGTGGCCATTTGGCTCTGTTCATCACCATCTTCTTCTTCCCTGTGCTCCGTGGGCTCTCTCTGCCCCGTGGGCTCCTCCCTGTGTCTTGCCGTCACCTTCCCCCGAGTCCATGCGCGAGCACACGCGTCCGCGGCGATGCCAGCTCAGCCTCCTCGGCCACGGCTATAAGTAGCCCCTCCCTGCGCAGCCCGAGCACTCCAGCAACCTCACCACCCTCCTCTGGTCATGCCCAGCCTCTCAAACTAGCTCTAGGAGCTCCCGAGCCCTCCTATGGCCGCCATGTGGCCGCCGTTGGTGCCCACCTAAATTTGCGGCAACCAAGCCCTCCCTCTCCTCTTGGCCGTCACCAGAGCCCTACACCACCCCTCTTCCCCGCGACCCTAGCGCTGAGTCCATCTTCACCATGGCCGCCGTTCGCTGTGGTCAGAGGTCAGATTCAGCGAGTGCCAAGAGGTCAGAGGTCAGATGCAGTGCCAGTTCCAGATAATAGAGCTACTACATCAGCACCAGCAGCTACAGCTTTAGTGCCACCTCCAGCAGCCACTCCACCAGCTCCAGCTACATCGGCAGAAGCTTTTGTCCTTGGAGTCATCTCTACACCACCTCACGAAGACCAAGCCTGAGAGACGCATAGCACTATGCATATTTGAACTTTTTGGTAACTTGTTGCCAAAGAGGGAGAAATATGTATAGATCATAGGCTTCGAGAGAGAGGGTTTGCTTTTTGTCTCTCTTGCACTTTATTTGGTTGAACTTTATTGTGTGCTTGTTTGATACCTTACGTCCTTGTGTGAGATACTTGTATGATCATGTGTTTGATCATATGCTACTTTAATGTTTGCTTGGACGACATTATCTCTTATATCCATATATGATCATTCACTTTGCTTGGTGATGAGTGCGTGATTTAATTGCTATCATTTTGAGCGCTCCATCAAGATGTATGTGACATGGAAGAGTAACCCATGATACTAATCGATTGTGCATTTGCATTCAAAAGCAAATATTAAATAATGCACAAATTTAGGGGGAGCCTTGCTTATCACATACTTCTCAAAGCGACGATGTATTTCAATCTTATTATCATTTGTCGAAGCTTTGATCTATATGTAGTCATCAATTACCAAAAAGGGGGAGATTGAAAGTGCAACTATCCCTGGATGGTTTTGGTAATGATTAACAACATATAGCTCATTGAAGTAATGCTATTTCAAGATGAATATTTCAGGAAAGTTCAATGATTGGCATGGCATGGATTAGGAATGTGGACCCCTCAAAATGCTAAGGATAAAGGATTGGATCAAGCTCTAAAGCTCAAGACTCTACATTTTACTTTTAGTGATCCAAGATCACATCGAGTCCATAGGAAAAGCCAATACTATTAAAAGGGGATGAGGTGTTTCTTAATGGCTTGCTTGCTCAAAATGCTTAGTGATATGCTCCAAAGCCCTCAACCACTTTCTCATATCCACATATGTCCCAAACCAAAAGTCAAACTCGGCCCCATCGATTTGATCCATCCGGTGCCACCAAGTTCATTTGACATTGCCACTACCAGAAACACTAGTCACTTTGGTCTCATTGATAGGGATCTCAGTCTCACCGAGATGGGATTGCAAACTCTATGTTTCCCTTTGTAACGTTTCGGCCTAACCGAGATGAGCGATCGGTCCCACCGAGTTCACAATGCAAACTCCCATTTTCCCCTTCGTAACGTTTCGGTCTCACAGAGATGAGCAAATCGGTCCCGCTGAGTTTGCCTGACCAACTCTCTGGTTAGCTTATTACCAAAGTCGGTCCCATCGAGTTTGTGTGATTGGTCTCACCGAGATTACGTTATGCCCTAACCCTAACGAAATCGGTCCCACTGAGTTGACGTGTCGGTCCCACCGAAATGCCTAACGGTCACATTATGAACTAAATCGGTCTGACCGAGTTTTCTGATTCGGTCCCACCGATTTTGGTAAATTGTGTGTAACGGTTAGATTTTGTGTGGAGGCTATATATACCCCTCCACCCTTTCTTCATTCGAAGAGAAAGCCATCAGAACATGCCTACACTTCCAGCATTCATTTTCTGAGGGAGGACCACCTACTCATGTGTTGAGGCCAAGATATTCCAATCCTACCATATGAATCTTTGATCTCTAGCCTTCCACCAAGTTGCTTTCCACTCAAATCATCTTTCCACCAAATCCAATCCTATGAGAGAGAGTTGAGTGTTGGGGAGACTATCATTTGAAGCACAAGAGCAAGGAGTTCATCATCAACACACCATCTATTACCTTTTGGAGAGTGGTGTCTCCTACATTAGTTAGGTGTCACTTGGGAGCCTCCGTCAAGATTGTGGAGTTGAACGAAGGAGTTTGTACGGGCAAGGAGATTGCCTACTTCGTGAAGATCTACCCTAGTGAGGCAAGTGCTTCATGGGTGATGGCCATGGTGGGATAGACAAGGTGCTTCTTCGTGGACCCTTCATGGGTGGAGCCCACCGTGGACTCGCGCAGCCATTACCCTTCATGGGTTGAAGTCTCCATCAACGTGGATATATGATAGCACCATCTATCGGAACCACGACAAAAATATTCGTGTCTCCAATTGCGTTTGCACACTCCAAACTCCTCCCTTTACCTTCATGTGCAATGTTTTACATTATGCTACTATACTCTTAGAATTGCATGTGTAGGTTGATTGCTTGACTTGTGTAAAGTTGCTAAAATCTGCCAAGACTTAAAATTGGGAAAAGGCTAGATTTTTATTTGGTCAAGTAGTCTAATCACCCCCCTCTAGACATACTTTCGATCCTACAGTAGTCCACCCTCGGGGATGAGGGTTTGTACAGTAGCTATGTGTTTAATCTCTCTCTCCCTCACTCTCTCTCTCTCTTGTTTTCTTGGGATGTCACGATCTTGCTGTATCATGGGTTTTGTTAATATAGTCGGATCATATGGTGTTTTCCCTTCTCTATCTTGTTAGGATGAATTGAGTTTTTCCCTTTGATATTTCATTGTTATCGGATTGAATACTTTTATGGATTTGAGAACACTTGATATATGTCTTGCAATTGAATACTCATGGTGACAATGGGGTATCGTATGTGAGGATAAAGAGACCCATCTATCTACAAATTCTATTTGAACTTCCTCGGTCTGAACTAAGGAATCTGTTAGAAATGTTTTGAAATGGATATTCACTTGATATATGTTTTGGCACTCAACTCACGGATTCACCGGTGACATTGGGGTAATCTATGCGTAGGGGTTGATGCACGTTCTTGTCTTTGTTTCTCTGGTAGAAATCTTGGGGCACTCTTTGAAGTTCCCTATGTTGGATTGAATATTATAAATCTGAATTTGCTTTGGTGTTATTTTAGTACGAACTCTAGGATAGATCGAACGGAAAGAATAGCTTTGTGTTATTTTAGTACGAACTCTTGAATAGATCGAACGGAAAGAATAGCTTTGAGGTGGTTTCATACCCTACAAACAATTCCGTCTTATGTTATCCGCTAGATAGGATCTTTGGAGTGACTCTTCATCACACTTTGAGGGATGGTTATATGTTCCAACTATGTTAGCATTGTTGAGAGATTGCACTGGTGAAAGTATGCATCCTAGGCCTCATTTTCCATAATTGCATACTGTTTTTGTGCCCGTTTACTATTTGGTACCTTGCTATTTTTATTTATTCAGATTATATATATTTCTACCATCCATATTACACTTATCACCATCTCTTCACCGAACTAGTGCACCTATACAATTTGCCATTGTATTGGGTGTGTTGGGGACATAAGAGATTTCTTGTATTTGGTTGCAGGCTCATTCGAGAGAGACCATCTTCATCCTACACCTCTCACGGATTGATAAACCTTAGGTCATCCACTTGAGGGAAAATTTCTACTGTCCTACAAAACTCTGCGCTTGGAGGCCCAACACGTGTCTACAAGAATAAAGTTGCGTAGTAGACATCTAGCTCTTTTCTGGCGCCGTTGCCAAGGAGGTGAGTGCTTGAAGGTATATCTTTTGATCGTGCAATCGAATATTTTAGTTTCTTGTTTTATCACTAGTTTGGTTTATAAAAGAAAACTACATAAAAAATGGAATTGAGGTTGCATCATATTATTGATCATCTGTATAATATCCTTCTTGAAAATGATGGTTCGGAAAATTGTGCTCAGTTGATAGAAGAAGAATTTAATAAAACGATTGGCGTGAATGATGAGCATGATGGCAATGTTGTAAGTATGAATTCTTTGAATATCCATGATGTTAATGATATGCAAAGCTACAAGCTTGGGGATGCTATGTTTGATGAACATGATATTTTCACTCCCCCAAGTTTTGATGAGATAAATTATTATGATGATAGCATGCCTCCTATTTATGATAATTATAATGATGAAAGTGGATTTGGAGATATCATGAGTTTATTTAGTGATGAACCCACCATTTTGGATGAGGCCTAAATTGACTATGATAACAAGGTTGCCATCTATGATGATTATGGTGATGACATTTATGCCATAAAGAATAATGATAACCATGAAACTTGTCATCATGATTTTAATTTTCACTCTCATGATGCTTATTTTGTTGAGTTTGCTCCCACTACTATTGATGAGAAGAAATTTTCTTATGTGGAGAGTAATAAGTTTGCTATGCTTATGTGTCATGAAAAGAATGCTTATGTGATGGTTATATGGTTGAATTTCTTCATGATGATACTGAAAATTATTATGAGAGAGGAACATATGCTTTTACATATCTCAATAATATCAAGTTTCCTGTCGATGTGTTGAAAGTTTTAAAGTTATGCATGTTTTGCCTTCCTATGCTAGTTGATCCTTGTTCCCATGAATTATTTTCTCACAAAATCCCTATTCATAGGAAGTGGGTTAGGCTTAAATGTGCTTGCCATGTGATTCATGATGCTCTTTTTCATGTTTCAATTCTTATCTTTTATGCGAGCATCATTGAAATCATCATGCCTAGCTAAAAGGCATTAAAGAAAAGCACTTTTTGGGAGACAACCCAACACTTTTACCTACTGTTTTTGTGTGTTCACATGATTATGCTACTGTATTAATCATGTTTTATTGTTTTTGTTTCAATAAAGTGCCAAGTAAAGCCTTTGGGATCATGTTGGGTGATAGTTAATTTGATGTTGCTAAAAAATAGAAACTTTTAACCTCACGAAAATAACTCTCATTTTTAACAGAAGAGTGATTTTGAGTTGATTATTTTTGAAGAAGATTAATATACAAATTTCTCACGTGGTCCAATTTTTTTTCATAATTTTTGGAGTAGCATAAGTATGGTTTGAATACAGATTACTACAGACTGTTCTGTTTTTGACAGATTCTGTTTTCAATGCATAGTTTGCTTGTTTCCTTGTTTCTATGGCTTATATTGCTCAATATAAATTGTGGAAATGATATTATACAGTAGGAATTGTGTGGAAACAATTATTAATCTTTTCTTTGACAGCACCAAAGTGAAATGGTTTGCTCTTTATCATACTAACCTATCTCACAAAGTTCCGTTAAGTTTTGTGTGATTGAAGTTTTCAAGTTTTGGATGAAATGTCGATATGAGGAGAATAAGGAGTGATGAGACCCTAAGATTTATGATGCCCAAGGCACCCCCAAGGTAATATTCAAGGAATATCCAAGCAACTAAGTTTGGGGATGTCCCAGAAGGCATCCCCTCTTTCGTGTCCAACATTATCGGTAACCTCAGTCGGAGCTATGTTTTCATTCGTCACATGATATGTGTTTTGCTTGGAGCATCAACTTATTTTGCTAGGATTTTCTTGATGTTATTTATCATAATGTTTTGCATCTTTTATTTCAATAAAAGTGGCAATGATAGCCTTTGCCATGCTTATTTTACAAGTCTACATGTTGCTGTTTCAAAACTGAAAGTTTGCTGCAGTTGCAAAAATTCCCTAGAAAAGTAAGAATGTGATAAAATGTTGAAACTTCTTGACAAATAAGATCTGATAAATCTACTATGGTGTGGTATTTTTCTCATAATTTTTGGAGTTCGGGAAGTATGATGAATCTTGCATTCTTTATAGACTGTACTGTTTTGGCAGATTGCTGTTATGTTTGCATTGTTTGCATATGTTTGCTTGTTTAATGATTCTATTTGAGGATAGGAGTATTAAATATGCAAAGGCATTTAGTATGCAATGTTGAATAATAATTTTAGTGATTTTCTACAGTAGAGAATGATAATGTTATTGCATTGGTCTATCCTAACTTATCTCACGAGTTCTTGTTGAGTTTTGTGTGGATGAAGCTTTTGAGATTTAGGAAAACTGTGATATGAGAAGAATTAAGGAGACACAAAATCTCAAGCTCGGGGATGCCCAAGGCACCCCAAGATAATATCTCAAGAAGTCTCAAGCATCTAAGCTTGGGGATGCCCCGGTAGGCATCCCACCTTTCTTCTTCAACAATTATCGGTTAGTATCGGTTGAGCCTAAGTTTTTGCTTCTTCACATGAGTTGTGCTATTATTAGAATGTCATTTTATTTTCTTTTGCTTGCTGTTTTCATAAAATACTTACATCTGAAAGTTTTTAAATAAAATAGAGTCCTCAATTAGTTGCCAGGGAGGCAAGGTAAGCGACATTCACATCCTATCAACGAAGCTCTTTTCTATGGAATTGCTCTAGTGCTTCACTTATATCCTATGAGTGAATTGTTGAATAAAATTGAATGTCATGAAGTTGAAATCATGTCATGCCTAGTGGTAGCTTCACATTGGGTTTAGAAAGTGAAATATTTTGAGGCTTGACAATCACAATATTGGTCATACAAGCAATTCACGAATAATTAGTATAAGTAAGAGAACTCTCACATGCAAATACACTATTTGGAAATATTTTGTGATTGTGAGATCCCATCAAAAATATTATATGCCAAAATTGTTGACGTACAATATAATGATTTATGTTTGTTCATATTCACATAGAAGTTAGATTGTCAAAGGTCCTTCAACATGTGGTGCTTGCCCCCTATCTTTGCTAGCCAAAAGTTCCGCACCAAGTAGATATACTACTTGTGCATTGAAAAACCCTTAAACTCAAATCTTGTTTTGAGAGTCCACCATACCTACCTAAGGGTTGAGCAAGATCCTTCAAGTAAGTTGTCATCGGTGCAATAAGGCAACAAAAGTTGCTTCTATAAGTGTTAGACCATTTAGTGTAAGATAAAATTGAGCGTTGTATGAACTTATGATGGTGAAGAATAAAAGCGACAGACTGCATAATAAAGGTTGCTATCAGAAGGGGCAATATAGTGTGATGTTCTTTTGCACTAAGGGGTAGAGCATACAAACAAATAAGTGCATGGTAACTTCTGCTTCCCTTTGCGAAGGACCTATCTTTTACTTTTATGTATTTATTTTATGCAAAGAGTCAAATTTTCTCTCTATTCCTTTTTATTTTTCTCCTTCAGCAAGCATCATGTGGTGAGGAAATATCTAGGCACATATATCCAATTGAATATGGGTAGCATGAGTTATTATTGTTGTCATCACCCAAAGGTGAATACGTTGGGAGGCAAAATTATAATCCCCTATCTTTCTATGTGTCCGGTTGAAATGTTTTGCTCATGTGTATGCGGTGGGTGTTAGCGATCAGAGAAGACTATATGATGGCTGAGTATGTGGAGCTCTTACTTAGACTCTGTTGAATAAGTTGAATTGCAATTGCTTGGTGACTGAAAACATAGGTTGTTGAGTTTCAAGAGAATTCATTGTTTGAACCATAACATGTGAATTGGTTGCTACTATAGCGTGAGAAGTTTTATAAGAAATAATTGTTGTTATGATGCTAGGAAAAGTGATTGAAATTATCATTGATCAAACTTATGCAGTTTGATTCACACTTCATAAATTATTTCTTTTATCATTTACCTACTCGAGGACGAGTAGGATTTAAGCTTGGGGATGCTGATACGTCTCCAACGTATCTATAATTTAAGAAGTATTCATGCCATTATATTATCATTCTTGGATGTTTTACAATCATTTTATAGCAAGTTTATATCATTTTTTGGGACTAACCTATTGACCCAGTGCTAGTTGCTGTTTTTTGCTTGTGTTTTTACATCACAGGAAATCAATATCAAACGGAGTCCAAACACCATGAAACTCCTTGAAGAATTTTTATGGACCAGAACACCCAGGATGGGCCAGAGCAGCACCTAGGGGGTGCCCCGAGGGGGGCACAACCCACTAGGGCACGCCTGGGCCCCCAGGCGCGTCCAGGTGGGTTGTGCCCACCTCGGTGGCCTCCCGCACCCCTTCTTCGCCCTATAAAATCCCAAATATTCCAAATCCCTTCATGGTAGCCCTAGATCAGAAGTTCCGCTGCCGCAAGGCCTCTGTATCCACGAGATCCAATCTAGACCCCGTTTTGGCACCCTGCCGGAGGTGGGAATCATCACCGGTGGCCATCGTCATCACCCCAACGGCCACCACGATGAGGAGGGAGTAGTCCACCCTCGGGGCTGAGGGTTTGTACCAGTAGCTATGTGTTTAATCTCTCTCTCTCGTGTTCTTGAGATGTCACGATCTTGATGTATCACGGGTTTTGCTAATATAGTCGGATCATATGGTGTTTTCCCCTCTCTATCTTGTTGTGATGAATTGAGTTTTCCCCTGGAGATTTTGTTGTTATTGGATTGAATACTTTTATGGATTTGTGAACACTTCATATATGTCTTGCAATTGAATACTCGTGGTGACAATGGGGTATCGTATTGATTCACTTGATATATTTTTTGGCACTCAACTCGCATATTCCCGAGGTGACATTGGGGTAATCTATGTGTAGGGATTGATGCACGTTCTTGTCTTTGTTTCTCTGGTAGAAATATTGGGGCACTCTTTGAAGTACTTTATGTTGGATTGAATGTTATAAATCTGAATTTGCTTTGGTGTTATTTTAGTATGAACTCTAGGATATATCGAACGGAAAGAATAGCTTTGTGTTATTTTAGTACGAACTCTTGAATAGATCGAATGGAAAGAATAGCTTTGAGGTGGTTTCATACCCTACAAACAATTCCGTCTTATGTTCTCCGCTAGATAGGAACTTTGGAGTGATTCTTCATCGCACTTTGAGGGATGGTTATATGATCCAACTATGTTAGCATTGTTGAGAGATTGCACTGGTGAAAGTATGCACCCTAGGCCTCATCTTCCATAATTGCAAAACCGTTTTTGTGCCTGTTTACTATTTGTTACCTTGCTGTTTTTATTTATTCAGATTATAAAAATATATTTCTACCATCCATATTACACTTTTATCACCATCTCTTCGCCGAACTAGTGCACCTATACAATTTGCCATTGCATTAGCTGTGTTGGGGACATAAGAGATTTCTTGTATTTGGTTCCAAGCTCATTTGAGAGAGACCATCTTCATCCTACACCTCTCACGGATTGATAAACCTTAGGTCATCCACTTGAGGGAAAATTGCTACTGCCCTACAAAACTCTACGCTTGGAGGCCCAGCACATGTCTACGAGAATAAAGTTGCATAGTAGACATCAAGAGTCTGGTGTCAGCCTACAGGCTCCTGTTCGAGGCTGGCGTCATCAAATGTTGGTGCTGGTGCTCGGGGAGTGAGCCTGGTCCATGTTCGGAGAAGGCGCCATGGACGAGCCGCCCATGGTGCGGGAGTTATCAAGCTTCCCCATTGTGGGGAATCGCTTGCTCCTTCCGCCACGGCTGGCTGCCTGTTGAGTAGTGCGATACCCAGCTCTGAGCTACTGCTGCTTGCGGGCTTTGTGGCTAGGTCCTTGGTGTCTTTGGAGCTCGCCCGGGAGGCCGGGCTGGGGATCGTTGGTAACCCTAGCACTACCCCTTCTGGAGGTCATGGGGATGATGTCGACGAGAGGTGCGCCTTCTTGCCCGCCGAAGTGGGGAACAACGCGCTTTGAGCCCCCTGGCCATCTTGGTCACTCGCCGTCTCTCCGGAGAGGGCGCCGGACTGGAGTCCTGGTGCTCTTTGGAGCGATGATGACGGAGAGAAAATGAGGGAAGACGGAGAAGGCGGGTGGTGGAGGGCCAGGTCAAAGTATGATGGCGTGGATGCCTTCGCCTCCGACCGGTGACCTGGCGCCTCGTCTTCCTATTCTTCCCCTCCCTCCCCGGCACCATCATCGGCCTCTTTGGGTGATAGCCGGGGAGGAATGTTCCCTTGGTGCCTTCGCCTCCCTTCCAACAGTCTTTTGGCTGAGCTTTGGTGGATGACTCCACCGGGGCTCAATCCTAGGCTTCTTGCTGGTCCTGGAGGTGGCGACCAGGGGAACGCCGCTTTGCTCCCGCCTCCTCCTTCGCAACCTCGCCACTCCCGGTCTTGTCAGGCCGCACCAGGCAAGCCGGGACAGGACCGGGAAGGGCCCCTGCTTGGGTGCCTTGCTCGTCTTTTCCTCCTTCCACCGTAGTGCCTGGTGATGGGAAAACAAAAAGAGGAGATTATGGGGCACTTATCTTTTTTTGATCTTAAATCTGTAGGCACTTGCGAAATTTTAATTCAAATTATGTAATCTCTCGAGTCCATGTTTGTGTTCTGTAAGGCTTGTACTTGTATGATCAGCATATTATGAAAAAGATGAGCCTTGCCGGGAACTCGTGCATGTGTATGTCCATGCAGAGGTGGGATGCCTCTTTAGTTTAAATAAATGAGTCTTCCCCGGCAGGCTATCCTGTCAGTACCCTTTTTATTTTGTTGCCGGGGACCAGAGTCTACCGGTCAAACAATAAAGGGACCAGCCCCCCGCCAACTCATTTTCATCAAAGGCCACTGTGACCACCCAGGCCGAAGCAACGTCTGAGCAAAAGGTGGGAGCACCTAGGCTTCGAAGAGCAGCAAGGTTTTCTTATCCACAAGTTTCATCTTACATAGCAACTATGGACAAGAAGTGGAACTTATCTGTTTGGCTTGCTGGGGATCGCAGCGTTGGTCCATCTCCCCAACTCCTTATAGAAGCAAAGTTTGCGGTAGGAACCTGTAGCTTCATGCAGATGAGAATGATGCAGGAAGTGATCCTATCTATATGCACATGCAATTTCTCATGAAATGCTTATGCAATGTTCTTGGAATGCTCATGTATGCATGCGACTTGGTCGGGGCCCCCAGTGCTTCATTTATTTCTCTGTTGCTCAGGGTCATCGTCTGGCTTTGTACAAGGGTTTACATGTAGCTGAGGCAAGGCCTGTACAAAAGGGTGGCTGCTGGGCAGGGCCCGATAGCCGCGCCTTACGGGTAGAACTTGCGGATATCCTCAATATTCCATGAGTTTTGCAGTTGAATGCTGTCGGGGAAACTGATCCACGAACACCTATGGGACCGGCGGACCGAGCCCCTTTCGGTTCGGCGGGGGGCGGAGATCGCACGAAGAGCAGATCGAGGCGAAGCACACGAGCAGTTTACCCAGCTTCGGAGCTCTTCGGAGAGATAACACTCCTACTGCTGCATGTTTGAGTGTATTGAGTTCTTGCTCGGGAGCATTGAGTGCTACAGTACAAACCAGCTGCTAACGAGACCGAGCGTGAGTGTTTTTCTGCCTTCCAACCCCTTTCTACGTTGCACATGGGCCTCCTTTTATATGCTCAAGGGGTCACCGACAGGTGGCAATGTAGACAAGGGTAAAAATGGAAAAGGAATTGTGGTTGGTACAGCTACCTGTACAGTGTATCCTACCTAACCCTGACGGCAGGGGACAAAGGCATTAAATGCCTGTCTGCGTCGCCCAAACAGTGCAAAAAGGGACCGTCAGGGACGCCACCGCTTGCCACGATGGCTATCTTGTCAGCGCCGCTTGCCACCGTGCATCGCTGGCTGCACAGCCTCCCGCCACGCGCGCCTGGAAAGGCCTCATGGCGACACGTTGGTGGATGTGCTAGAGCGTGGGTACAGAGTGGTCGCTTGCCGCGGCAAGCGCCTTGCCGCGGTCGTTGTCTTGTCGCGTCCGGAAGCTTGTCGCTCACCGGGCCTTGCCGGGACGCGTGGCGCATCACGGCATGTTCCTGGAGATGCCTTGGTTAGCCTTCCCGGCAAGCTCCTCTTGCCGGGGCCTTGTCTCCTTGGCTTGAATACTTTATTCTTGAATGGCTCCAAAGGAACCACGGAGGACCTTGGCGGTCACCCGGCAAGCCTTGCCGTGGGGTGCTGCAACTGCCCATGCACAAGTTCGGGATACTAGGGTACCCCTACTCTAGTACACCGACAGGAGCCCCCGGGCCTGGGCCACACACGGTGCCGAGCGCTGTTGGGCCAGGCCCAAAACAGGGCACGGGCACGCGCGGCCTGGGTTACGCCGTATCTCACTCCGTATCCACCGCGCCCTCCTCGAACGGCACATGTCGAATGCGGCGTCGTGGGAGAGATCGTGGGTGGTTTCTTTATTCGGAAAGACGGAACACCCGCCCCTCCCTCTTTATAAGCAGGGGAAACAGGGGCAGTTCGCCCATCTCTCCGGTTGCTACTCCAATCTTAGAAATCTCCGCCGCTCCCCCCTTCTTCCCAAAGCTGAAAGAGAGCAGCGCTCCGCCCCCCATCGCCACCAGCATCATCAACACCGTCGATCTCCCCCACCACCTCCGCCATGGCTCCGAAAGCCGACAAGGGGAAGGTCGTGAAGTCGGCCGAGGCGCAGCGGCTCGTGGTGCTGCGAAAGGAGCGGGCAATCCCCCCCCCCCCCAGCTTGCCGCGAAGGAGCTGAGGGAGTACTACTACCTCTTCTGGTCGACGGAGACACGAGCGCATCCGCGTACGAAGGTACTCCCGACTGCCGCTTCGGAACTGGCTCCGAATGGGTACCCTTTCTTCGCGCTGTTCTTCTACTGCGGGCTCTACCCGCCTTTCTCTGAATTTTTCTGCGATATCATGAACACCTACGGGTTCCGCCTCCTTGACTTCACCCCCAATGCTGTTCTGACCATGGCAGTTTTCGCACATCTCTGCGAAAACTTTGTCGGAGTCTATCCAAACGTAGCTCTTTTCCGCCACTTCTTTATGCCCCGAGTTGAGAGAGGGGAGCCTTTATCCAGCGGAATCGCCTGGATCTCGAGAGCTGGCAAGAAGGAAGCTTATCTGGAGGGAGAGCTCCGCAGCAAGTGGGAGGAATGGAGAGCAGAATGGTGCTGGATTGTCGAGGAGAACCCGCAGCCATTTACCGCCCAGCGCCAAGCCCCAATAGCGCGCGGTAACGATTGGAGCAACGTGGCCCCGGAAGACGATAGGCTGAAGATTGCCGTCACTCGGATCCTACGCCTCAGGCTTGCCGGGCTCACCGTAGGCGCCGTTGGCGCAGATTTTCTTCGCCGCCGCATCGCCCCCCTGCAGGAGAGGAGGAGACCCGCCTGGGAGTTCCAGAACGTGGCGGATATCATGAGGCTGCGCCCGGGCCTCAACTTCAACTTCACTGTCCTGGAACTGGACGTGATGATCCTGGAACTGTTCAAGCGCGATCCTCAGCATCCCGAAGCGTTCATGTTGCCGAGGGGTGTCGTTCCGCTGTGCAACAATTCCTCGCTCGACCGCATCCATGCAATGATGCCGATGTGCGATTTGCACGGAATTGTCCCAACTTGGCAAGAGCCTGCAGATGACGTCGTGCGGGATTTCTTTGACGGCTTGGTAGAAGTGCCGGTCCGCTTCGATGAACAGAAAAGCCTTACTCGCGACACCACCGATGCGGAGATGCAGCGCATCGCCACTAGGCTGGAAGAGGCGGCAGCAGCCGCTGCCGCGGGCGAGTTCGGATTCACCGTGGAGGAGGCAGAGGCAGCAGAGGTGGCAAGCCTTGTCGAGCGAGAGGAGCTTGCCGGCGAGGAAGAGCTTGTCGGGCCTGAAGCTGAGTCGAGCGAGCCCGCCGAGGGCACGAGAAACTCGTTGAAGATCGGCTCCTCCTCCTCCCCACCTTCAGCCAGCTCGCCGCAAGCGGAGCCCCCAGCTCCACCAAGAAGGCGTCTCCGCAAGGCCGGGGACGTAGCGGGGCTGCAGACGAGTCAACAGCCGCCGTGCCGCGCGACACGCTCTACCGCGGCAAGCACTGTTGCCGCGGGAGCGCCTCATGCCACTGCGGCAACTGGAGTGGGGTCTTCCCGGTCCACCGCTACTGCTCCTGCCAAGCGGATAAGGGAACCTACTCCTCCACCTCGTCGCACCGGAGGCGAGCCGGACTTTGATCTCTCCGCGCTCAGCTCCGATGAGGAAGAAGAAGAGCTGTACTTGTAGTTCTTCAATTCTTGCTGCTTTGTTTTGTATCTGATTTGCTTCACTCTGAACCCATTCCTTTTCAGGACGCTGGCCCAGAGAGCGGCAAAGAGAGCCAAGGTCCCGGTGATTGTCATCGAAGACGAACCCACCGCGACAGCAGGGGGCGTGTCCGAGACCACCTTGCCGGACCCGGCAACTTTTCCCCAAAGCAGCCCCCAGTGCAGCCCCCAGCGTAAGTATATGGTTTACTTCCTGCAGTCAGGCGCGCATGGGTGCTCTTTCTTTGCTGATATCTGACTGTTGGTTTGTGTAGGAGCAGAGCAGCCTCACCAGGAGTGCCCGGAAGCCGCTCCCGAAATGCCATCTGCTTCGACTACACTGCCAAGGGAGGATTCCCAAGCAAGGGAGCATTCTCCGGCAAGGGAGAATTCTCTGGCAAGGGACAGTTCTCCGGCAAGGGACAACACCAGCGACCCTCCAGTGGTTGAGACCACAACTGCAGATCCTAGTACAGGTAATCCTCTTGCTTGAAAACTTCCCTTGGGTTCTTCTTCTTCTGATTTTCTTTTTGGATATTTGCTTGACTTTTCTCCTTTTTCCGTTCGTTAGATCCATCTGCCACGGAGCCGATGGAAACCGAGGTCGCCGGCGAGGAGAACGCGCGCAACAATACCGACGATGCCGTTGCCACCGAAGGAGAAGCCGGCGTTGATGATCCCGCCGGCGAAGAGGCCGCCAAAGCTGCCGCCGCAGAAGCTAGCGATGGATCCGGCGATCGCACTAACGGCCCCGAGGCCGCAGGAGCGTCAGGCGCTACGCCGACCGCCGATCCCTCCGCCGCTGCTGCAGCGCCAGGCTCCGAAGAGCCCTAGCCCGGCGCCTATTTGAAGGCCGACGATGGCATTTTCATCAAGCTCCCCTGGGCGTCAAGCTCCAAGGCGCCGGTCGAAGGAGAGATCTTGGATGGAGAGGTGCTCGCCTCCGCTGGGCTGACGCTGGTCGACGCGCCAAGCAGCAGCAGCGACGAGCCTGAGGAGGAGCGGCTGCTGCGGAAGCTGTTGTCGCTTTATCGCGCCCGACAGGCCAAGCTGGTATCCCGAGAAGTGCTTGTCGCGAAGGCAGGAGTGGACATGGAGAAGCGCGCGGAGGAGCTCCGGGGCTTCAACCAGGAAGCTCTCCGGTCTCTGGCAGAGGAGCGGGAGCAACTCTCCGAGGAGCGTAAAGCCTTCCTCCTCAAGAAAGCTGAAGTCGAAGAGCAACAGCGACTTGCTGCCGAGAAGCTATCTGCGTAGGAAGGCGAGTTGGCGCAGCGCAAGGTCAACCTTGACAGCCACGAGGAGGAGCTTGCCGCGCGCGAGCAAACATTTGGCGGGGCTCTCAAGGAAGCAGAGGATGTTGCCGCTACTGCCGAGGCCGCCAAGAAGGAGCTGGAGATGAAAATGGCGCAGCTGGAGGCCGATCTCAAGGCGAGCAGCGAGGAGCTTGCTGCGCTCAAGCGTGAGCGCGAGAAGGATGCTGCCGCTCATGGTGAGCTGCAGGGTCGTCTCGCTGAGAGGAGCAAAGAGCTTAGCGCCGCCAAGGACTCCAACGCAGATCTTGAGTTGAAGCTGACTACTTTGACCAAGACCCTGGACGGCGCCAGGGAGCAGGAGGTGGCCTTCAAGGAGAAGATCAAGGCCGACGAGGCGCTGCTGGCGAGTGCTGCTGCCGCCCAGGACACTTTTAGGGAGAATGTGGAGCACTGGACCGAGGGTCTCGTGGATGTTGCCGCAACGATCGACGGGGAGCTGGCGCAGCTGGGGATGGAGGATCTCGGGTATTCCTCCGATGAGCACCTCCAACCCAGCGCCAAGCTCAGCTTGTTCTTCAAGGGCGTGGCGACGGCCCTCCAGCGACTCCGGGAGAAGATCCCAAAGTAGCTGGCCGACGAGTCACGCAAGATCTGCGCGGGAGCTCTTCAAAAGGTGCTGGTGAAGGTGGCCTTCCGCAACCCAGGCCTCAACCTCACCAACGTCCTCAGGTCCCTGCCGCCGGATGCTGATCTGGAAGCGCTCAAGGCCCTTGTTGCACCCATTGTGGACAAGGTGAGCGGGATCAAGAGGGTTGAGGGCGATCGCGTAGATTAGGCCGCCCGTTTTCTCTTTTTCTTTGTCGCTGCTGGTCATGTCATGAGAACAGTCTGTTAGAGCTGCGACAAGCTATCTTGTAATATAACTCTATTTTGGGTAGAGATTGCTATGTTATTTCCTTTACTTGATCCCTTCCTTTGTATGTTTTTGCCCTACGCTTTTAGGGAACTTGTCGGCGCAGGCACCTGGGCCGCGAGCGCTGAGTGCGGGACGTCAGCAGCCTGCTGGCAGTGCCGCTTCCGACAAGAAACCTTGTTGCAACTAGTCGCAGCTCACTTAAGTTGTTGAGCGGACTCGAAACAAAGTAAGGGCGCAACTAGCTATGAGTTGGTTCCTCCGCACACAGGTTTTCCATACAAAGCACGGTCGTTCGAGGAAGATAACTTAAAAATTAAAACTGATTGCTCAAACTTTGGCAACTTAGCTTTTCTGTCGTTTGCTTCCCTGTAAGGTGAAACTTCCTCGAACGATGCTTGGTCCACACCATTATCTTCTCCTTCCCCCCGGCAAACTTGTGGGCGGGGGAACCTTCCTTTCCTTTGAGAAAGAGAAAGAAGAGAAAATAAAGATATGGAGCCTTATGGCTCGTTATTGCTTACCGTGGGTAGGCGCTGCACAAAGTGACAGATAATGCATGCAAAAGAAGTAAAAAGCATGAAATCGACAAGATGTGCGGAGCACATGAGCTTTACTTATGCACGGGGTCTGCGCCCGGCTTCGTACAAAGGATTATATGCAACATCGGCAAGACTTGTACAAAAGGTGGTTGCCGGAACAGGTTCCGGCAACCGCGCCCTATGGGTAAAACTTACGAAGATGCTCAATGTTCCAAGAGTTGCTCACCGGAATGCCATCTTCGGTCTCAAGGCGGACAGCGCCAGGCCTAGTGACTCGTTTTACCCGGTAAGGGCCTTCCCACTTCGGCGTCAACTTGTTGGAATTCTTGGCGGACTGAACGCGCCGAAGAACAAGGTCGCCTTCCTCGAGACTCCTCGAGACTTCTGGTATTAACTTTGCGGCTATGGTAGCGACGCAAAGCTTGCTGGTATCGAGCAGCTCGTACAGCAGCCTGAAGACGGTCCTCCTCAAGGAGCAGCGTGTCATCTTGTCGCAGCTGCTCTTGCTCCAGCTCATCATAAGCGAGCACTCGAGGTTACCCGTATACGAGTTCCGTGGGGAGAACTGCCTCTACTCCATAGACTAGACCGAAAGGTGTCTGGCCAGTGGCTCGATTTGGCGTCATCCTGATCGACCAAAGAACCACCGACAGCTCCTCAATCCAGTTCTTTCCGCACTTGTGCAGCCTGTCGTAAGTCCTGGTCTTGAGCCCGTGCAGCACTTCAGCATTTTCCCTCTCCGCTTGACCGTTGCTTCTCGGATGAGCAACAGAAGCGAAGCAGACCTTGGCGCCAAGATCTTGGACGTACTGCATGAAGGTGCGGCTCGTGAATTGCGTGCCATTGTTGGTGATGATCCTGTTAGGGATCCCGAAACGGCAAACAATCGACCTGAAGAACTTGACTGCTGACTGTGCTGTCACCTACCTCACTGCTCCCACTTCCGGCCACTTTGTGAACTTGTCGATTGCAACGTACAAGTACTCAAAGCCCCTGACAGCTCGGGGAAAGGGGCCGAGGATGTCGAGCCCCCAGACCGAAAATGGCCAGGATAAAGGGATCGTCTGGAGAGCTTGAGCTGGCTGGTGTATCTTGGAATGGAACTAGCACGCTTCACACTTGGTTACTTGTGCAGTTGCATCCTGGAGGGCTGTCGGCCAAAAGAAACCTTGTCGGAACGCTTTGCCGGCAAGTGCTCTTGCGCCAATGTGGTGACCACATATGCCTCCATGTATCTCTGCCAACAGCTTTTGTCCGTCTTCCCGATGAATACACTTCAATTTCACACCGTTGAGTCTTCTTCTGTACAGTCTGTTGTCGACAAACTGGAACATACTTGACTGCCGGGCTACTCTTTCCACTTCTTCTTGCTGTTCAGGAAGTTCTCCTGTCTGAAGGAAACGGACAATCTGCTGTGCCCATGCTGGAGCTTGCGGCTCGACAACAAGGACTAAAGGCACATCTGCTGCTGCGGGAACATCCGCTTCTACGGCGAGAACCTGCGGTTCAGCCGGTGCTTGACATTCCCCGGCAAGCTTGCCGGAGCAAAACTTGTCGGGAGCGTCTGCTTTAACAGAACAAACCCTAGGGCTTGCCGGAGCAGACTGCTCCTCAGCACCCTTGGTGTTGATCTTGAGGACCTTCTTTGCGGCGGCTTCGGGGAGCTCTGCCGGAAAATAGTCAGCAGAAATCAACTTCCTCTTCTTGCTCTGTCCAGTTGATGGCGTTACAGACGGTTGAGTCATCTTGAGCACAAAGATCCCTGGTTCCACAGGTAACTTAAGTGCGGCGCACTTTGACAGGCCATCGGCAATGTCATTCTGAGCTCTTGGAACATGCTCCATCTGTAGGCCGTCAAAGTGCTCTTCTAGCTTTCTCACTTCATCAACGTAAGCTTCCATCAACGAACTCTGATAATTTTTGTTCACTTGGCGGACGACAAGCTGTGAGTCACCCCTGACAATGAGCTTCTTAATCCCAAGGTCTACTTCGATCCTGAGACCGGCAAGCAAACCTTCATACTCTGCGGTATTGTTCGTTGCTTGCTCGTTGGGAAAGTGCATCTGGACTACATACTTGAGGTGCTCTCCGGTGGGTGCAACAAGTAGCACGCCCGCACCGGCGCCTTGCAGCGAGAAGGCACCATCAAAGTACATCAGCCACTCCTTGCTTGCTTCCTTGACGGGGATGCTTGTTTCTGGAATTTCTTCATCTTGTGTTGGCGTCCATTCTGCTATGAACTCCGCCAATGCTCTTCTTTGGATAGTTGAAGTGCTCTCAAACTTGAGGCCAAAGCTTGACAGTTCCAGTGCCCACTCGACAATCCTGCCTGTTGCTTCTGGATTTTGCAGTATCCTCTTCAGCGGAAAACGAGTGACGACTGTGATCTCATGTGCTTGGAAGTAATGGCGCAGCTTTCTCGAGGCCATGAGAAGGCCGAAAAGCAATTTTTGCACACCAAAGTACCTTGACCTAGCCACCTGCAGAAGGGAACTAACAAAGTAAACTGGGCGCTGCACCATTCTTTTCTGCATCTTCTCACGCGCCTGCGCAGATCCATCTTTGTCGGGACCAGAGCTTGCCGGTGAAGTCTCCTGCTTGTCGCTGGATGCATCTGCTGTGGTTGCTGGTTCATCATCCGGCTCCCTCTCTGCTACTAACGCAGCACTAACCACTTGATTGGTTGCCGCTATATATAGCAGCAACTTCTCTTGTGGCTTAGGTGCGACAAGTGTTGGAGTGGAGGACAGGTATCTCTTCAAGTCCTGCAGCGCAGCCTCTGCCTCTGGAGTCCATTTCATTTGACCTGCCTTTTTCAACATTTTGAAAAACGGCAGGGCGCGCTCAGCAGATCTAGAGATAAACCTGCTGAGAGCAGCCACGCAACTGGCAAGTCTTCGTACATCCTTGACGCGCAAAAGATGTCGAGAAACTGATCCACGAACACCTATGGGACCGGCGGACCGAGCCCCTTTCGGTTCGGCGGGGGGCGGAGATCGCACGAAGAGCAGATCGAGGCGAAGCACACGAGTAGTTTACCCAGCTTCGGAGCTCTCCGGAGAGATAACACTCCTACTGCTGCATGTTTGAGTGTATTGAGTTCTTGCTCGGGAGCGCTGAGTGCTACAGTACACACCAGCTGCTAACGAGACCGAGCGTGAGTGTTTTTCTGCCTTCCAACCCCTTTCTACGTTGCACATGGGCCTCCTTTTATATGCTCAAGGGGTCACCGACAGGTGGCAACGTAGACAAGGGTAAAAATGGAAAAGGAATTGTGGTTGGTACAGCTACCTGTACAGTGTATCCTACCTAACCCTGACAGCAGGGGACAAAGGCATTAAATGCCTGTCTGCGTCGCCCAAACAGTGCAAAAAGGGACCGTCAGGGACGCCACCGCTTGCCACGATGGCTATCTTGTCAGCGCCGCTTGCCACCGCACACCGCTGGCTGCACAGCCTCCCGCCACGCGCGCCTAGAAAGGCCTCATGGCGACACGTTGGTGGATGTGCTGGAGCGTGGGTACATAGTGGTCGCTTGCCGCGGCAAGCGCCTTGCCGCGGCAAGCGCCTTGCCGCGGTCGTTGTCTTGTCGCGTCCGGAAGCTTGTCGCTCACCGGGCCTTGCCGGGACGCGTGGCGCGTCGCGGCAAGTTCCTTGAGATACCTTGGTTGGCCTTCCCGGCAAGCTCCTCTTGCCGGGGCCTTGTCTCCTTGGCTTGAATACTTTGTTCTTGAATGGCTCCAAAGGAACCACGGAGGACCTTGGCAGTCACCCGGCAAGCCTTGCCGCGGGGTGCTGCAACTGCCCGTGCACAAGTTCGGGATACTAGGGTACCCCTACTCTAGTACACCGACAAATGCTATCCTCGGTCTCTAGAAGGACTGCGCGAGGTCTGTTGACCCATACTACCTGGTAAGGGCCTTCCCACTTTGGTGTCATCTTGTTTGTACTCTTGGCAAACTGGACGTGCCAAAGGATAAGGTTGCCTTCCTCAAAACACCGGGCATGAACCCGACAGCTATGATAGCAACACAGGGCTTGCTGATAGCGTGCAGCACTCGTAGTAGCCCGGAGACGGTTCTCCTCGAGTAGCACATGGTCATCACGACGGTGCTGATCTTGCGCTACTTCATCGTAGGCAAGCACTCGAGGTGACCCATAAATGAGTTCTGTGGGGATAACTGCTTTTGCCCCATAGACCAGGGAGAAAGGAATCTGCCTGGTAGCTTGATTTGGTGTCATTCTGAGGGACCAAAGGACTACCGGCATCTCATCGATCCACCGCTTGCCGTGCTTCTACAGCGTATCAAAGGTTCTTGTCTTGAGTCCCCACAACACTTCAGCGTTCGTCCTCTCAGCTTGCCCATTGCTTATGGGATGTGTGACAGAGGCAAATGAGACCTAGCTTCCGAGGGTACAAACATATTACATGAAGGCGCGGCTTGTGAAATGGGTGCCGTTGTCGGTAATGATCCTTGCCAGACTCCAAAACGACACACCAGTTCTTTCAAGAACTTGATAGCTGACTGAGCATTCACCTTTCTCACGGCAGTCACTTCCGGCCACTTTGTAAACTTCTCGATAGCAACGAACAAGAATTCAAAGCTCCCGATTGCTCGGGGGAAAGGGCCAAGGATATCGAGCCCCCAGACCAAAAATGGCCACGATAAAGGGATTGTCTGAAGAGCTTGGGCAGGCAGGTGGATGTTCTTGGAATGGAACTGGCAGGCTTCACATTTGGTGAATATCTCAACCGCATCTTGGTGGGCCGTGGGCCAATAGAATCCTTGCTGGAATGCTTTCCCAACCAATGCCCTCGATCCAATGTGGGATCCGCACATGTCTTTGTGTATCTCAGCTAGTAGTTCCTTTCCTTCTTCCCGGCAGATGCACTTCAACTTCACACTGTCGGGCCTCCTTCTATACAGAGTGTCATCGACAAACTGATACATACTGGCCCTCCGGACTACTCTTTTAGCTTCATCTTGGTCATTGGGGAGTTCTCTGGTTCGGAGGAAGTGGACTATGTGACTTGCCCAAGTTGGAGCCTGGGGCTCGGCAATGAGGACTAGCGGCACTTCCTCAACTATGGGAGCACATTCCTCGTCCACGAGGACCATGGGACTAGCTAGAGGGTGCGGTCGGCAAGTTGTGAGGAGTTGTTTCCGGTAGGGTCCCTACCAGGAGCAAAAAGCTCTAGCGGGAGATGCTTACCGGAGTCCATCTTTTTCCTTTTCCGGGCCATTGTTGCTGGGGATACGAGGGCTGAGTAAGATGGAGAACAAAAGTCCCTGGTTCCACTGGAAGCTTTTATGCAGCACACTTTGACAGATGATCAACTATGCTGTTTTCCACATGGGGTACATGCTCTGTTTGCAATCCGTCAAAGTGCTCGTCCAAGCTACTCACTTCCTCAACGTATGCCTCCATCAATGGACTTTAGTGATCCTTGTTGACTTGTCTCACCACAAGCTGTGAGTCTCCTCGAATGATCAGCTTCTTGATTCACAACTCTGCAGCAATCCTGAGCCCGGCAAGCAGCCCTTCATACTCTGCTGTATTGTTGGTTGCCTCTTCCCGGGCAAAATGCATCTAGACGACATACTTCAAGTGCTCCCCTAAGGGGGCGACGAGAAGCACGCCAGCCCCTGCACCTTGTAGGGAAAAGGCACCATTGAAATACATAATCCATTCTTATGGCACCTCCTTGCCGGGGATAACTGTTTCTATCACTTCATCATCAGGGGTTGGCGTCCATTCCGCAATAAACTCTGCCAATGCCCTACTCTGGATTGTTGATGTGCTCTCAAATTTCAGACCAAAACTGGACAACTCCAAAGCCCACTCCACTATTCTGCCGGTAGCCTCGGGGTTTTGAAGTATCCTTTGCAACGGAAAGCGAGTGACAACCATGATCTCATGGGCTTGGAAGTAGTGGCATAGTTTCCTTGAGGCCATGATGAGACCAAGGATCAACTTTCGCACGCCATAGTACCTCAATCGAGCCCCCTATAATTAGGAACTGATGAAGTACGCTGGGCGCTGCACCACTTTCTTCCTTGCCGTGTCCTTGGGGTTACTCTTGCTGCCGTGCTCACTTCTACCCTAATCCTTATTTGACTCTGCCGGTTCTGGCTCACTCTCTGCTTCGTCCACTTCCCATTGCGCCACTAAGGCTACGCTCACCACTTGGTTGGTTGCCGCTAAGTATAGCAGCAACGGCTCTTGTGGCTTGGGAGAAACCAAGGTGGGCATAGAGGACAGGTAGGCCTTCAACTCTTGGAAGGCCGCATCTGCTTCTGGGGTCCACTTCATGGGTCCTGCCTTCTTTGGGATTTTCAAGAACGACAAGGCACGCTCGGCTGACTTGGAAATGAATCTCCTTAGCACGGTAACGCACCCTGTCAGACGCCTCACATCCTTGACTCTCCTTGGCGCTTGGATCTGCTCAATGGCTTTAATCTTCTCGGGGTTGGCTTTGATCCCCCGATGGGACACAAAGAACCCAAGTAGCTTGTGAGGGAGTGCTGGACTAGGGGGTCCTCGGGTGTCCGGGCTATGTGTTATGGGCCGGACTAATGCACCGTGGAGATCTGAGATCGAAGACCTTCCCCCATGTCCGGATGGGACTCTCCTTTGCGTGGATGGCAAGCTTGACGTTCGGATCATGCATCTTCCTTTCTCTATAAACCGACTCTGTACAACCCTTGGTCCCTCCGATGTCTATATAAACCAGAGGGTTTAGTCTATAGAGGCAATCATAATCATATAGGCTAGACATCTAGGGTTTAGCCATTATGATCTCGAGGTAGATTAACTCTTGTAACCCCTATACTCATCAAAGTGAATCAAGCAGGAAGTAGGGTATTGCCTCCATTAAGAGGGCCCGAACCTGGGTAAACAACGTGTCCCCTACCTCCTTTACCTTCGATCCTAGACGCACAGTTCGGGACCCCTACCCGAGATCAGCCGGTTTTGACACCGACATTGGTGCTTTCATTGAGAGTTCCACTATGCCGTCGCTAGAAGGCTCGATGGCTTCATCGATCATCTACAACAATACCGCCTTGAGGGATAATTTTTTCCCCGGCCAAATTTTCATATTCGGCGGCTTTGCAATGTGCACCAACTCGATTGGCCATCTAGAGCAGATCGATAGCTAGGCCCCTGGTCATCAGATCAGATTTGGAAATCTGAACTATGTCGCTGATATCCGAGGAGACTTGACCTTCCAAGGGTTCGAGGCCCCAACCACCGCTCTGACCTTAGATCCAAAGTGCATCGCCAGCTCCGAACTCTCGAGGTCCGCGCCATGTGAGCTTGGCTAGGGAACTTCTGTCCCGCCCAACTCCACGGACTCTCGCTTTTCTGTCCAAACCTCGCTCTTAAACGAGGCCTTGTACCTAATGCGATCTGTCGCCATTGTAGAAAAATCACTGCCGAACTATGCCTAGCCTGTACTAGGGGCTGAGAGCAGGGAATTTTATGCCCCACCCACCACCCACTTCATAGCCACTGTCGAGGACTTAACCGACATGCTCGACTATGCTTCAGAAGACATCGACGGTATGGACGACGATGTCGGAGATGAGCAAAGCCAGGACCTGCCGTTCACCGGATGCTGGACGGACACTTCCACATATGACGTATACATGGTGGACACACCCAAAGAGGATGACAGCGATGGTGGGAGGTATCCAATCGAGGACAAGCCTTCGGAGGCACCACCAAAGCATCGACGTCAGCGGCGTCGCTCGAAAGCGCGTGCGAAAAAGACAGCAATACCGGCACCGGAGACAATAATACTCCGGAGAACACCAAAGACCAAGAAGGCCCTATTGGGACAACATCCGAACATGATGATTGGGAGGATGGGCAAGTCAACCCCGATGATCTTGTCGGGAACGAGGGCTCGGAGGATAGTAACTACCTACCGATCTTCGAAGAGGACGAGAGCCTTGGTGACGAAGATTTCATCATGCCAGAGGAACCCCTCGAACAAGAGCGCTTCAAGCGCCAGCTAATAGCCACTGCAAGAAGCCTAAAAATGAAGCAGCAGCAACTTCAAGCTGATCAGGATTTACTCAATGACAGATGGACTAATGTCCTGGCAGCCTAGGAATACGGCCTCGAGTGCCCAACTAAGAGTTACCCAAAGCGCAAGCTGCTATCCAATTTGACGATGAGGTCCTGGAACCTATACCAACAGCATGTAACGCTGCTGGCGGACCTGACCAGCCACCTCGTGGCCGGGACAGAGCGGCAACTCAAGACGAACACCAGCCAACACCACCTCGCCCTAAAGGCAGAGAGACAATGGCTGTGGGATACACGTACGACCTGCAACAGGACCTGGACAATAGAGCCAGTCATACCAGATCAATCTATGGATCAAGGGGGCGTGCCACAACATGAGAAGATGGCTCTCAGGACTGGCGTGCCACGCACAACATCACCCGGGCTGAAAATCGCATACGGACCTCATCCAAACTACGTCGTGACGTTGCCCGATACAGAGGCGCCGCACACCCCCTATGCTTCACCGATGAGGTAATGGAGCACCAGTTCCCAGAAGGGTTTAAACCCGTAAAAATTGAATCATACGATGGCACAACAGATCCCGCAGTATGGATTGAAGACTTTCTTCTCCACATTCACATGGCCCGTGGTGACGATTTACACGCCATCAAATACCTCCCTCTAAAACTCAAGGGATGCTATGTCTTGAGCTTGCGTTGGTTTTACTTGAAGAGGAAAGGGTGATGCAGCACTAGTAGCGTAAGTATTTCCCTCAGTTTTTGAGAACCAAGGTATCAATCCAGTAGGAGGCTCCTCAAAAGTCCCACGCACCTACACAAACAAACAAGAACTCGCAACCAACGCAACAAAGGGGCTGTCAATCCCTTCACGGCCACTTGCGAAAGTGAGATCTGATAGAGATAATATGATAAGATAAATATATTTTTGGTATTTTATAATATAGATAGCAAAAGTAAAGATGCAAATAAAAGTAGATTGAAAGCTTATATGATAAAAGATAGACCCGGGGGCCATAGGTTTCACTAGTGGCTTCTCTCAAGATAGCATAAATATTACGGTGGGTGAACAAATTACTGTCGAGCAATTGATAGAAAAACGAATATGTCGGTATACAAAAGTAGGGGTTCTCCTTTTGACCCCTTTACTTGTGCATGGGCAGTCAGAGCCTCCCACCACGGCCACGCACAGACATGGTAGGAAGGGGAAGCCGGAGAGAAGTCGAGGCCACAAGGCGAACGAAGCAACAACAAGGACCAAGACCACAAAGATCAGATGGGCGTAGGAGGTTCCCCCGGCAAGGACCCTTGCCGGGGCGGCCTCAGCAACCCCGGCAAGACCCTTGCCAGGGAGCTCGCTCGCGCCAACCAAAGTGAGCCACCCTTGAGCCCACCAACGCTCGACAGACACGTTGGGGCAAGACTCGGGAGGCACCTCTATGGTGGCATGCAGATCTTTGTGAAAGACGAGGAAGAGACAAGACCAAATGAGGATAAGAAGGCAACCATCCTCACCGAAGAAACCCACGAGACCCCCGGCAAGGACCTTGCCGGGGAAACCAGCGCGCCACGGCAAGACCCTCGCCGGGCTACCCGGTAAGACCCTTGCTGGGCCACCCGACGAGGCCCTCGCCAAGCGCACCGGCAGGGCCACCGCCAGGCCCGCGCCGACCAAGTCTTTACCGCCGTTCGCATGCAGTTGCCAACTCAACCAGCTGAGCAGGCGACTGTGTGGCAGCATTGTCACATCCCTAGTTCTGGTATGACCTAGACTAGCTAGCAAGTTGTGCATCATTTTTAAATTCCATTTAATTTTGAAATGAGGACTTGTGAAACCCTCAAATCATCTCTGGAAATGACCCAAATAAAAATTGTTCCAAAAAGGTCCAAGAAAATGCTCATGTTGTTCTCTGAAAATATTGGGCAGAGATAAAAAATCAAACCAATATTTTTAAGAGCCCATAAGTATTTATTTTGGCCATTTGGAATTAATGCAGTAATTATTTGCTTTGGATATATATTGTTATATATATAAAATATTGTCCAAAAATTATGTCATTTATAAAGGAGCTCTGGAATAATATAACTAGCTTCTATAAAAATTGGCATAAGAAAATAAAATGGTTTAGTATTTTTTATTAAACCAAACAAATGTCAGAAAAATAGAAAAAGAAACAAAAGGGGAAAAAACCTTACCTGGCGCTTAGCTCCTGTGCTGGTCCAGCACTATGCGGCATGGCCGACCCAGTTGGCCAGCCCGGCCCACCTGTCCCCCCCTCCTCTGTCGTCTTCCTCCCCGATAGGAGGACGGGCGCATGCCCGACGCGCGCACCGCCGCGCCACGCCACCTCCTCCCTCCCTGCCTTCCTGTCCTCCCCCTCGTCGCTCTGGATGATCCCGCGCGACGCCATGCATGCCCCGTACCCCTCTCACTCTTCCCCCGATCCTCCCCTCTCCTCTCCCTCGCTCTCTCTCTCACGGCCGAACGCCACCGACGCCACCGCTCGCCGTTGCCACGGCCACTGCCTCCCCCTCGTCCCTCTGTCGTGCCCACGAGCTCCGCCACGACTCCCTCGTCCTCTCCGTCAAGCCACAAGACGCTGGACGCCCTGTGGAGCCGCCGTCGCCATCGTCTTCGCCTCCGGCCGCCACAGATCGCCATCGCTGCTTCATCGTCTCCAGCGCGTCCCCGGCCACAACGAGCAGCCCTGCAAGTCCGCTGTGAGCCCTGCCGTCGAACCCCCCTCTCCACTGCTCTTCCGGCGCCCTCTAGCCCCTCTGCCGCCGAAGCCGTGCCCCGGCCGCCGCCCCGAGCTCCGCTCCGGCGAGCTCCAGCCACCCCAGCTCCCCCTACCTGCTTCGCTGGCTGCGCAAGAGCCCGGGCTACGCTTCGGTGCCCTTAGTCGCCACCCCCGTGGCCTGTAACACGGACACCGCCGCGTCCAGAGGTCGCCGGCGTTAACCTCGCCGGCCTGACGTGTGGGCCCGACCTGCCAGGAGATTAGCTTAAGCTAATCACCACTTAGTTAACCTTGAGACACTGACAGTGGGCCCCAGCGCCACTAATCTAAGTTAGATTAGAAATAACCCCCCTGTTAACTAATTGTGACACTGACATGTGGACCCCACACGTCAGGTTTGACCCTGGTCAGCCCCGGTTGACCTGCCGACGTCGTGCTGACGTCATGCTGGCGCAATAATATATTTTCTGGAATTAAAATAAATCAGGAAATTCCAGAAAATGTTCAAAACTTCAAAAATTCATATCAATTCAACCGTAGCTCAGATTGAAATAAATTATATATGAAAAATTATTAGAAGAATGCAATCTATCCATCCGTACAAGTTTCATGCATGATAAAACAACTTATACTTGGTGTATAGGTGAAACACTAAAATGGCTTATATAAAGAGCTTATTTGGAGATGCATTTGAACCTTTCGTTCAAATGGACTTCAAACCAAATGAATACTAGCTGCATTAGCTCAAACAGCATCACATCTTCATGCCATGTTCATGCATCATATTGTTGCACATGCTTGTGTATTGATTGTTGGCACCGTTCCTTCTCGATAGGTCCTGCTCCGGAGACGTTCCAGAGTACCTGTCTGTGAAGCAGTGCCTCCCTTGTTGATTACTAGGCAAGCAAACCCCCTTGTTCATTCCGATAAATTCTAATCTCTCGCTCCTGCTCTCAGTTATTGCATTAGGACAACAACGATTCATCTACTAATTTGTGCTGTGGTAGTTGAACCCATTCCTCTGCATGACCTGTCATTGCCACAGTAAATAGTTGAAACCCACTAACATGTGTAGGAGTTGATTGAGCCATGTTGTGTTCCTACCATGCTATGCCTGCTATTGCTTAGAGTTGTGTCAGGTCTGGTTCATTGGGAATGAATTGGAGTGTTACGATATGTTCTGGTGCTGAGAGTGAAGTGTGTGAACACGATTTGGTAAAGGTAGCGGTGAGAGGCCATGTAGGAGTACATGGTGGGTTGTCTCACTGGAACCGTCCTTAAGCACTAAGTTCTATGTATGTTGTCCAATGACTCGATACTACCACACATTGGGTTCCGGTAACTCGACCCCTCTCGACTTATTAACCAACTTGGTCTCTGTCCAGGAGTCGCAACTAGTTTCCGGTGTTTGTAGGTAGTGCTATTTTTATACCGAGTGGCCTTCCCGTAGGGAGACGGGGATGAATCCATAGTAGTGTATTGTGTGATGACTAGTGGACTCGTGTGCGCCATATCACCTCAAAGAAGTTCTGGTAGTCGTAGAACAGGATAGCCACAGCGTCAAAGCTGGCTTGCTATAACTAAACCCCACATTACCCTCTTGATACAAATGCATGTATGGTAGGATCTGATGTAAGTCTTGCTGAGTACCTTTGTACTCATGTTGCTTTATTTATGTTTCTTGCAGCGAAGACTTCGGTCTTACTAGTGTTCTCGTGGACTTCGATGAGTAGCTTGTACCTCAGCTACGATCTTGATCGGATGTTGTAGATAGTCAGGCTCTTCAGCATTTTTCATTTGTAGATGTCTGTACCCAGACATGTAATGCTTCCGCTTGCTGCTTGTATGCTCTGTATGATGGGTCTTGTGACCCCTGTTTGCAATAAATGCTATGTTGGCTCTTTGAGCTTTATCGATATGAGTTGTTGAGTTATGCTGTGATGCCATGTTGTACAACACATACTTGCATGTTATGCGTACGTGTAATGTGTATTGCTATGTGTGGGATCTGACTATCTAGTTGTTTATCCTTAGTAGCCTCTCTTACCGGGAAATGTCTCCTAGTGCTTCCACTGAGGCCTGGTAGCTTGCTACTGCTCCGGAACACTTAGGCTGGCCGGCATGTGTCCTTCTTCGTTCCTGTGTCTATCCCTTCGGGGAAATGTCGCGCGATGAAAACCGGAGTCCTGTTAGCCCGCTACAGCCCGGTTTACCGGAGTCCTGCTAGCCCAGTTGCTACAGCCCGGATTCACTCACTGATGACTGACACGTTCGATGCTGGGTCATGTATGCCTGTCCCTGTAAGTTAGTGCCACTTTGGGTTCACGACTAGCCATGTCAGCCCGGGTTCTTTGTCATATGGATGCTAGCGACATTATCATATACGTGTGCCAAAAGGCACAAACGGTCCCAAGCATGGTAAGGCGACACCCGTGGGAATACCGTGCGTGAGGCCGCAAAGTGATATGAAGTGTTACATGCTAGATCGATGTGGCATAGAAACGGGGTCCTGACAAGCATGCAATCCTTCGTGGAGTCTCCACCATCGTGCCACCTTAGCTGCCTGCCTGCCTGCGTAGCTGATGTCTACTACACAACCTTCTTCTTGTAGATGTTGTTGGGCCTGCAAGTGCACATGTTTGTAGGACAGTAACAAATTTCCCTCAAGTGGATGACCTAAGGTTTATCAATCCATGGGAGGCGTAGGATGAAGATGGTCTCTCTCAAGCAACCTTGCAACCAAATAACAAAGAGTCTCTTGTGTCCCCAACACACCCAATACAATGGTAAATTGTATAGGTGCACTAGTTCGGCGAAGAGATAGTGATACAACTGCAATATAGATAGTAGATATAGGTTTTTGTACTATGAAAATATAAAAACAGCAAGGTAACTAATGAAAAAAGTGAGCGTAAATGGTATTGCAAGGATAGGAAACAAGGCCTAGGGTTCATACTTTCACTAGTGCAAGTTCTCTCAACAATAATAACATAGATAGATCATATAACAATCCCTCAACATGCAACAAAGAGTCACTCCAAAGCCACTAATAGCGGAGAACAAACGTAGAGATTATGGTAGGGTACGAAACCACCTCAAAGTTATTCTTTCGGATCAATCTATTCAAGAGTTCGTACTAGAATAACACCTTAAGACACAAATCAACCAAAACCCTAGTCACCTAGATACTCCATTGTCACCTCAAGTATCCGTGGGCACGATTATACGATATGCATCACACAATCTCAAATTCATCCAACCAACACAAAGTACTTCAAAGAGTGCCCCAAAGTTTCTACCGGAGAGTCAAGAAAATGTGTGCCAACCCCTATGCATAGGTTCATGGGCGGAACCCCCAAGTTGGTCACCAAAACATACATCAAGTGGCACTTGATATCCCATTGTCACCACAGATAAACACGGCAAAACATACATCAAGTGTTCTCAAATAAAGTCTCAATCTGATAAGATAACTTCAAGAGGGAAACTCAATTCATCACAAGAGAGTAGAGGGGGAGAAACATCATAAGATCCAACTATAATAGCAAAGCTCGCGATACATCAAGATTGTGCCATAGAGAGAACACGAGAGAGAGAGATCAAACACATAGCTACTGGTACATACCCTCAGCCTCGAGGGTGAACTACTCCCTCCTTGTCATGGAGAGCGCTGGGATAATGAATATGGCCACCGGTGTTGGGTTCCCCCTCCAGCAGGGTGCCGGAACGGACTCCCGAGAGGTTTTTGGTGGCTACAGAGGCTTGCGGCAAAGGAACTCCCGATCTATCTTGATATTCGACGGTTTTAGGGTACATAGGCTTATATAGGTGAAAGATGTCAGTCGGGAGGTGCTCAAGGGGCCCACAAGACAGGGGGCGCGCCCAGTAGGGGGGGGCCCTCCTATCTCGTGGCTGCCTCGAGTATCTTCTGACGTGAACTCCAAGTCTCCAGGATCATATTCTTCCAAAAAATCACGCTGTCGAAGGTTTCATTCCGTTTGGACTCCGTTTGATATTCCTTTTCTTCGAAATACTGAAACAGGCAATAAAACAGCAATATGGTCTGGGCCTCCGGTTAATTGGTTAGTCCCAAAATTAATATAAAAGTGTATAATAAAGCCCATAATCATTCAAAACAGATAATAAAATAGCATTAATGCTTCATAAATTATAGATACGTTGGAGACGTATCAGCATCCCCAAGCTTAATTCCTACTCGTCCTCGAGTAGGTAAATGATAAAAGAAAGAATTTATGAAGTGTGAATGCTAGAAGATGCACAAGTTTGATCAATGATAATTTCAATCACCTTTTCTAGCATGATAATATGTCATAACAGTAGTTCATCTCATAAAACTTCTCACGATAAAGTAACAAGCAATTCACATGTCAAAGCATAGACCATAAACTTTCTTGAAAACTAGCAAACTTCATTCTCAGTCATCAAACAATTGCAATTCATCTTATTTTCAGGAATAGCAAACTCCACATACTCAACTACCATATAGTCTTCTACAATTGCTAACACTCACGCAATACTAATTGTTACGGAGTTTCAATCGGACACTAAGAAAGATAGGGCCTTATAGTGTTGCCTCCCAACGTATTCACCTTTGGGTGATGTCAACAATAATATTTCATGCTAACTTACATCCAATTGGATATATATATATCAGGATCTTCCCAACACAAGGTGCTTGCCAAAGGATAAAATGAAAAAGGGAAAGGTGAAGATCACCTTGACTCTTGCATAAAAGTTAAAGACATAAAGTAAAAGATAGGCCCTTCGCAGAGGGAAGAAGAGGTTGTGATGCGCTTTTAAGGTTGGATGCACAAAATCTTAATGCGAATGATCGTCACTTTATATTGCCACTTGTATATGGACCTTTATTATGCAGTCCGTCTCTTTTATTGCTTCCATAACAAGAGATCGTATAAAGCTATTTTCTTCACACCAAAAGATCATACATATTTAGAGAGCAATTTTTATTGCTTGCACCGATGACAACTTACTTGAAGGATCTTCCTCAATCCATAGGTAGGTATGGTGGACTCTCATGGAAAAACTGGGTTTAATGATATTTGGAAGCACAAGTAGTATCTCTACTTGGTGCAAGGAATTTTGGCTAGCATGAGGGGGAAAGGCAAGCTCAACATGTTTGAATGATCCATGACAATATACTTTAACTGAGATGTCGGAAAACATAACCCATTACGTTGTCTTCCTTGTCCAACATCAACTCTTTAGCATGTCGTACTTAATGTGTGCTCCCAATTATAAAAGATGTCTACAATAGTATTTTTATATGTGAAATCTCTCTTCCTTCAATATTCTTTCATTAATTGTTCAAATGACCAATACAATGCTTGCTAACCTTCAATAAATTTACAACCTCTACTTCTTAACGTGAAGTCATTACTCCCCATGGGATAAGCAAATGAGACATATATAATTTCAGATTTATGACAATCAACTCATTCAACCATTTACTCATAGGATATAAGTGAAGCACACGAGTAAATGACAAACTACTCCAAAAAGATATAAGTGAAGATCAATGAGTAGCTAAATAATTATGCAACTATGTGAAGACTCTCTCTCATTAAATAATTTCAGATCTTGGTATTGTTTTCAAACAGCAAGCAAAACAAAATAATATGACATTGCAAGAATAGCACAACTCATGTGAAGAAGCAAAAACTTAGGCTCAACCGATACTAACCGATAGTTGTTGAAGAAGAAAGGTGGGATGCCTACCGGGGCATCCCCAAGCTTAGATGCTTGAGACTTCTTGAAATATTATCTTGGGGTGCCTTGGGCATCCCCAATCTTGAACTTTTGTGTCTCCTTAATTCCTCTAATATCATGGTTTCTCTTTTTATCAAAAGCTTCATCCACAACAAACTCAACAAGAACTCGTGAGATAGGTTAGTATAAACCAATGCAAAACCTTATCATTTTCTACTGTGACAAATCACTAAAATTATTATTCAACATTTCATACTAAATGTCTCTTCATATTTAATACTCCTATCCTCAAATAGAATCATTAAACAAGCAAACATATGCAAACAATGCAAACATAACAGCAATCTGCCAAAACAGTATAGTCTGTAAAGAATGCAAGATTCATCATACTTCCCTAACTCCAAAAAATATGAAATAAAATTCCCACTGTAGTAAATTTATCATATCTCATTATGCAAAAAGTTTCAACAGTATATCATTATCTGAGTTTTCTAGGGAATTTTTGCAACAGCAGTAAACTTTCTGTTTTCAAACAGCAACATGTATACTAGCAAAATAAGCATGACAAAGGCTATCCTTGACATGTTTATTGAAAATAAATATGCAAAACATTATTATAAATAACATCAAGCAAATACTAACAAAAGAAAATGACGCTCCAAGCAAAACACATATCATGTGGTGAATAAAAATATAGCTCCAAGTAAAAGTTACCGATGAACGAAGACGAAGGAGGGGATGCCATCCGGGGCATCCCCAAGCTTAGGCTCTTGGTTTTCCTTGAATATTACCTTGGGGTGCCTTGGGAATCCCCAAGCTTAGGCTCTTGCCACTCCTTATTCCATAGTCCATCGAATCTCTACCCAAAACCTGAAAACTCCACAACACAAAACTCAACAGAAAACTCGTAAGCTCCGTTAGTATAAGAAAATAAAACCACCACTTAGGTACTGTAATGAGCTCATTCTAAATTCATATTGGTGTAATATCTATTGTATTCCAACTTCTCTATGGTTCATACCCTCCGATACTACTCATAGATTGATCAAAATAAGCAAACAACACATAGAAAACAGAATCTGTCAAAAATAGAACAGTCTGTAGTAATCTGTATGAAACGTATAATTCTGGAACACCAAAAATCCTACCAAATTAGGAAGTCCTAAGAAATTTGTGTACCAATCCATAGAAAAAACAATCAGATAAATATCACGTTTGTGTGAATTAAAAAAACTAATTTACTGGGTGCAAAAGTTTCTGATTTTCAGCAGGATCAACACAACTATCACCGTAAGCTATCCTAAAGGTCTTACTTGGCACTTTATTGAAACAAAAGCTATAAAACATGATTACTACAGTAGCATAATCATGTGAACACACAAAAAAAGTAAGGGTAAATATTGGGTTGTCTCCCAACAAGCGCTTTTCTTTAATGCCTTTCTAGCTAGGCATGATGATGACAATGATGCTCACATAAAAGATAAGAATTGAAACGTAACGGGAGCATCACGAAGCATATGACTAGCACATTTAAGCCTAACCCACTTCCTATGCATAGGGATTTCGTGAGCAAACAACTTATGGGAACAATAATCAACTAGCATAGGAAGGTAACACAAGCATAAGTTCAAAACTTGAAGCACATAGAGAGGAAACTTGACATTATTGCAATTCCTACAAGCACATGTTCCTCCATCATAATAATTTTCAGAAGCATCATGAATGAGTTCAACAATATACCCAGCACCTAAAGCATTCTTTTCATGATATACAAGCATGGAAAATTTACTACTCTCCACATAAGCAAAATTCTTCTCATTCGGAATAGTGGAAGTATCATAAGAGACTTGAACACTAAAAATTGTTTCCACATTAAAAGAGTAATGTTCAGAAAAAGGGTAATCATAATCATGACAAGATTTGTAAATATAATCATCACTACTTTTTATAGCATAAGTTTCATCACAATAATCATCATAAGTAGCAACTTCGTTCTCATCAGAATCGATTGAAACCTCTCCCAAGATAGTGGAATCACTAAATAAAGTTGACACTCTTCCAAATCCACTTTCGTATTTATCACAATAAGATTCAACATCCTCCAAAATAGTGGGATCGTTACTTCCTAAAGTTGACACTCTTCCAAACCCACTTTCATCAATATAACCATCATAAATAGGAGGCATGCTATCATCATAACAACTTTGCATATCAAAACTTGGGATGCTAAAAGTATCATCTTCATTAAACATAGCATCCCCAAGCTTGGGACAAACATTAATTCCAGCAAATATATTCTCAAATATTTCAACCTCATCAAACATAGCTTCCCCAATATTGGGCCCTTTCATATCATAAGCATAGTCACTCTCATCATTAAAAATATTGATAGCACCAATAGTATAGCAATTATCATCATCACAATGAGTAGTATGAGCAATATCATTTGGGAGGTATACCTTTCTACCATTGTTCCTCCTTCTTTTCTTTTTCTTCTTCACATTATGTGTGGGTTCAACCTTCCTCTTTGAGCTCCTTATTGATGAGATTGGTTGAATAGAAAGCTCCTCCTCGTTACCTGATTCATCATGAGAAATAATAGGAGGAAATTGGGAGGTCTCTTCCCTTTCATTAGTATTCTCTTCATCTTCTATTCGATTTCTTTTCTTTTTGTAATTGGCAATATAAGGATTTTCAATGCAATTCACCGCACAATACATATAAATCTTCTCTAGATCAAAATCAAGAAATCTATCAAGATTAAATTTTGGAATACCCTTAGTTATACGTTTCATTTCTTCATACCCCAATAGCAAACTAAGTTCATTATGATGTGCAAGGGTAATCAAGCTATCACAATTTTTGGACACGATTCGATCATGAAACAATTTGCATTGGAGATTTAAATGACCATGTTTACTGCAAAGTTCACAAGGGGCACAAAAAATATTGAATCTTTCAGCACATTCATCAAGACTTTCTTGCAAACCTTTAGTTTTTAAATACTTATGCCTCTTGCAATATCTATTTTGTCTATTTGGTGTGTCCATGCAAACCCATTCTACTTCACAAAAATCAACATGCTTATAAGAGACATTTTCATCATAACTAGTGCAATCATCATTAGTACTATGGATATTAAAAGAGTTCATACTAACAACATTGCAATCATGCTCATCATTCAAATATTTAGTACCAAGCATTTTAAAGCATTCTTCTTCTAGCACTTGAGCACAATTTTCCTTTCCATCAAACTCACGAAAGATATTAAAAAGACGAAGCGTATGAGACAAACTTAACTCCATTTTTTTGTAGTTTTCTTTTATAAACTAAACTAGTGATAAAACAAGAAACAGAAAGATTCGATTGCAAGATCTAAAGATATACCTTCAAGCACTCACCTCCCCGACAACGGCGCCAGAAAAGAGCTTAGTTGACGGGGTGTGAGTGAGTGTTGCTTACCTAGCCTCCCCGGCAACGGCGCCAGAAAAGAGCTTGATGTCTACTACACAACCTTCTTCTTGTAGACGTTGTTGGGCCTGCAAGTGTACAGGTTTGTAGGACAGTAGCAAATTTCCCTCAAGTGGATGACCTAAGGTTTATCAATCCGTGGGAGGCGTAGGATGAAGATGGTCTCTCTCAAGCAACCCTGCAACCAAATAACAAAGAGTCTCTTGTGTCCCCAACACACCCAATACAATGGTAAATTGTATAGGTGCACTAGTTCAGCGAAGAGATAGTGATACAAGTGCAATATAGATAGTAGATATAGGTTTTTGTAATCTGAAAATATAAAAACAGCAAGGTAACTAATGATAAAAGTGAGCGTAAATGGTATTGCAATGATAGGAAACAAGGCCTAGGGTTCATACTTTCACTAGTGCAAGTTCTCTCAACAATAATAACATAGATAGATCATATAACAATCCCTCAACATGCAACAAAGAGTCACTCCAAAGCCACTAATAGCGGAGAACAAACGTAGAGATTATGGTAGGCTACGAAACCACCTCAAAGTTATTCTTTCAGATCAATCTATTCAAGAGTTCGTACTAGAATAACACCTTAAGAAACAAATCAACCAAAACCCTAATGTCACTAGATACTCCATTGTCACCTCAAGTATCCGTGGGCATGATTATACAATATGCATCACACAATCTCAAATTCATCCAACCAACACAAAGTACTTCAAAGAGTGCCCCAAAGTTTCTACTGGAGAGTCAAGAAAACGTGTGCCAACCCCTATGCATAGGTTCATGGGCGGAACCTGCAAGTTGGTCATGAAAACATACATCAAGTGGCACGTGATATCCCATTGTCACCACAGATAAACACGACAAGACATACATCAAGTGTTCTCAAATAAAGACTCAATCCAATAAGATAACTTCAAGAGGGAAACTCAATTCATCACAAGAGAGTAGAGGGGGAGAAACATCATAAGATCCAACTATAATAGCAAAGCTCGCGATACATCAAGATCGTGCCATAGAGAGAACACGAGAGAGAGAGAGATCAAACAAATAGCTACTGGTACATACCCTCAGCTTCGAGGGTGAACTACTCCCTCCTCGTCATGGAGAGCGCCGGGATGATGAAGATGGCCACCGGTGATGGGTTCCCCCTCCGGCAGGGTGCCGGAATGGACTCCCAAGAGGTTTTTGGTGGCTACAGAGGCTTGTAGTGGCGAACTCCTGATCTATCTTGATATTCGATGGTTTTAGGGTACGTAGGCTTATATAGGCGAAAGAAGTCGGTCGGGAGGTGCTCGAGGGGCCCACGAGATAGGGGGCACGCCCAGTAGGGGGGTGGGTGCCCTCCTATCTCGTGGCTGCCTCAAGTATCTTCTAACGTGAACTCCAAGTCTCCAAGATCATATTCTTCAAAAAAATCACGCTGCTGAAGGTTTCGTTTTGTTTCGACTCCGTTTGATATTCCTTTTCTTCGAAATACTGAACAGACAATAAAACAACAATATGGGCTGGGCCTCCGGTTAATAGGTTAGTCCCAAAAGTAATATAAAAGTGTATAATAAAGACCATAATCATTCAAAACAGATAATAAAATAGCACTAATGCTTCATAAATTATAGATACGTTGGAGACGTATCAGTAGCACAACATGCATCGCTAGCCAGGGTGCGTGTTGAAGTGAGGGGAGGTGGTGACGGACCGGACGGGCCCCGCCCCCGTCCCCGATAAAGTGGAGGGACACCTAAGCTTTGCATTTAATGCCCCTTGGCCTGTAATACGGGCGATAAGCTCGTGCTACTGTATCACTTTCCACCTCCTGTGTGCCACTGTGGCAGCCCCTTTCACCTATAAAAGGAGGCCCATGGCACACAGAGAAGGGATTCGGCTCTTTTGAACCCCTCAGCACCCAGAGCTAGTTCGAGAGGGAACACTAATACATCCACCAAAGCAGGATCGTAGGGTTTTACGCATCTTTGCGGCCCGAACCTGGGTAAATCCTCCTTGTGTCATCTTTTAGTCCTGCTCTTCTCACGATCCCCGCGCCCTGCAACCGTAGAAGGGATTCCAGTGATCCCATAGGTGTCGTTTCCCAGCTTCCCCATAAAAAGGAATAACCGCGAGCGCGCTGCTCACTTTACCCTTTCCCTACACCCCCTTCCAATCTCAGAACCGCCGCCCCCTTCTCCTCGAGCTCCTCTGTTCTCGCCCATCGCCGTCGCACTTCCACCATCCCCTGCCTTTTCGCTTCCCACAACCTCCATGGCGCCTAAGTCCACCAAGAGCAAGGGAGCGGCGAAGGACGCCGGCGTGTCGGAGCAGCCGGAAAGCGAGCTGGTGGTGCGGCGGGCGCAGTTCTCCTACTTCCTCCCTTAGACGGTCGGCGTGCCTGAGCTTCGGGAGATGTTCAAGTGCTTGTGGGGTGTGAAGACGGGGGGAGAGAAGACGGGGCATCCGGCCACGACTGTCGTCCCTGCCAACGCTGGGCCCTCCCCCCACCGGTACCCTTTCTTCGTCAATTATTTCTCTTGCGGGCTCTGTCCCCCCTTCTCCAATTACTTCAAGGACATCATGCACACCTATGGCTTCCGCCTCTTGGATTTTACTCTGAATGTCATGGCGTGCATGACCCTCTTTGCCCATCTCTGCGAGGGCTTCGTCGGGGTGTACCCCAGCATGGCGCTCTTCCGCCATTACTTTTCTCCTCGGATCCAAAAAGGGGGCGCCATTGCTGGATGCGTCGCCTGGATCCCAAGGGCCAAGGGGGCGTACCCGGACGGCTCCACGAAGGAGAGGTGGGAAGAATGGCAGGGTCGGTGGTGCTGGATTGAGGAGAAGGACCCGCCGGCGTTCTGCGAGGTTCGCCAGAAGCTGCCGGTCCGTGGCAGCGATCGGGGCGATGTCGACGCTGACGACGCGAAGCTCGCGATCGGCACCACCAGGATTCTTCGGCTCACCTAGGCCAGGCTCACCCTCGAGATGATCGGGGCGGACTTCATCCGCCACTAGATTGCTCCTCTGCACGATGAGGGGAGGCCGACCTAGCTCTATGTGAACACCGTCGACATCATGAGGCTCCGTCCCGATCTCGACAACAACCTAACGGTGTTGCTGAAAGTGCAACTATCCCTAGGTGGGTTTGGTAATTCATAACAACATATAGCTCATTGAGCTAATGCTATTCCAAGACTATTATTTCAGGAAGCTCTATGAATGGCATGGCATGGATGATGAAAGTGGATCCCTCAAAATATCAAGGACAAAGGATTGGCTCAAGCTCAAAAGATCAAGACTCTACATTTTATATTTCAGTGCTCTCAAGGAGGGATGAGGTGTTGCTTAATGAGCTTCTTGCTTCATGTGCTTAGTGATATGCTCCAAAACCCTCAACTACTTTCTCACATCCACATATGACCTAAACCTAAAGCCAAAATCGGTCACACCGATTCTTTCTATCCGGCGCCACCGAGTTCAGATGTCATAGCCACTGCCACAAACCCTAGGCAAATCGGTCTCACCGATAGGGATCTCGGTCTCACCGAGATGGGATTGTAATCTCTCTGTTTTCCTTCATAACATTTCGGTCTAACCGAAGTGAGCGATCAGTCCCGCCGAGATTGCAATGTAAACTCTCTGTTTCCCTTTTGTAACATTTCGGTCTCACCGAAAAGAGCAAATCGGTCCCACCGAGTTTACCTGACCAACTCTCTGGTTAGCTAATTACCAAAATCGGTCTCACCGAGTTTGTGTAATCGGTCTCATTGAGATTACGTTATGCCCTAACCCTAACCATATCGGTCCTACCGAGTTGCATTTCGGTCCCACCAAAAATCCTAACGGTCACTAGGTTTACTAAATCGGTCTGAGTGAGTTTGTTGATTCGGTCCTACCGAGATTGGCAAATTGTGTGTAACGGTTAGATTTTGTGTGGAGGCTATATATACCCCTCCACCTCCTCTTCATTCGTGGAGAGAGCCATCAGAACAAACCTACACTTCCAACTTACCAGTTCTGAGAGAGAACCACCTACTCATGTGTTGAGGCCAAGATATTCCATTCCTACCATATGAATCTTGATCTCTAGCCTTCCCCAAGTTGCTTTCCACTCAAATCTTCTTTCCACCAGATCCAAATCCTATGAGAGAGAGTTGAGTGTTGGGGAGACTATCATTTGAAGCACAAGAGCAAGGAGTTCATCATCAACGCGCCATTTGTTACTTCTTGGAGAGTGGTGTCTCCTAGATTGGCTAGGTGTCACTTGGGAGCCTCCGACAAAGATTGTGTAGTTGAACCAAGGAGTTTGTAAGGGCAAGGAGATCGCCTACTTCGTGAAGATCTACCGCTAGTGAGGCAAGTCCTTCATGGGCGACGGCCATGGTGGGATAGACAAGGTTGCTTCTTCGTGGACCCTTCTTGGGTGGAGCCCTCCATGTACTCGCGCAACCGTTACCCTTCATGGGTTGAAGTCTCCATCAACGTGGATGTATGATAGCACCACCTATCGGAACCACGCCAAAAACATCCGTGTCTCCAACTGCGTTTGAATCCTCCAAACCCTTCCCTTTACTTTCTTGCAAGTTGCATGCTTTAATTTCCGCTGCCTATATACTATTTGCATGCTTGCTTGATTTGTGTGATGATTGCTTGACTTGTCCAAAGATTGTTAAAATCTGCCAAACTCTAAAATTGGGAAAAGGTTAAGTTTTTAATTGGTCAAGTAGTCTAATCACCCCCCTCTAGACATACGTCAAGGTCCTACAGTTCCAGCACGCCCATCTTTGCCAGCGAATCTTCCAGCTCGAGGTCGACAACACGGGTGAGGTCGAGCGGTCCGGCAAGCTTGCCAGGGCCACCACGAAGGTCGGCAAGGTCGATAAGGAGCCTGTTTTTAAGCTGCCGGCGGGGGTGGTCCCGCTGAGCAACAACTCTCGTCGGAACTAGATCATCGCCATGATGCTGCTCTTCAACACGCACGGCCTCGACCCAAACTGGGTTGAGCCGAACGAGCTCGTGGTGCAGGAGTTCTTCGACACTCTGTACGAGATATACATCACCGATGAGCCGCGGCTCATTCAGGACACCTCCACGGCAGAGCTGGATTATATTGCCGCCAGGGTGGAGGAGGCGAGGCTTGCCGAGGAGGAGGCAAAGCTCATCAAGGCGGCTGGCAGCGCCGACGGGGTGGTGGACAAGGCCGCGGTGGAAGCAGAGGAGAGGGAGCTCGCCCGGTGGGCTGCAGCAGCTGGGGAGGCCAGCGGCGCCGACACCGGGACTCCCCTCGTTGAGGACGTCGCCGACGGGTCGTCGTCGGAGGAGGGCGAGGAGGAGAGGGCCGCGACCGCCAATCCCCCGATCACCGGCAAAAGGCGGGTCCTGCGGCGGGCCTCCTTCAGCGAGCCGGTCCGCTCCGACTAGGCCGTGCAGCTGCGCCCAACCCAGGAAGCGTCTATGCGCCAGACGAGGGCGGTGACGATGAAGAAAGCGGCGAAAGTCGTGGCGTCGAAGAAGAAGACACCTGTCCCTTCATCGTACAAGCGCGTCCGGATGCCATCGCCTCCCCCCTCGCTGGCAAAGATTGGCGTGGGGATTGGGGGTGACTTGTTTGATTTCGGGCCTCTCAGCCCAGAAAGAGAGCCCGAGCCTCTTAGCCCGGTGCGGAAGAGGAAGACAACATAGGAGGAGGAGGAAGAGAACAAAGAGTATGTCAGGACCCCGACTCAATGCCACATCGATCTAGCATGTAACACCTCATATCACTTTGCGGCCTCACGCACGGTATTCCCACGGGTGTCGCCTTACCTTAGCCCGGGACCGTTTGCGCCTTTTGGCACACGTATATGATAGTGTCGCTAGCATCCATATGATAAGGAGCCCGGGCTGACATGGCTAGTCGTAAACCCAAAGTGGCACAGACCTACAGGGACAGGCATCCATGACCCAGCATCGAACGTGTCGTTCATCAGCGAGTGAATCCAGGCTGTAGCACTGGGCTAGCAGGACTCCGGTGAACCGGGCTGTAGCAGGCTAACAGGACTCCGGTATTCATCGCGTGACATTTCCCCGAAGGGACAGACACAGGAACGAAGAAGGACACATGCCGGCCAGCCTAAGTGTTCCGGAGCAGTAGCAAGCTACCATGGCTCGGTGGAAACACTAGGAGACATTTCCCGGTAAGAGAGGCTACTAAAGATAAACAACTAGATGGTCAGATCCCACACATACCAAGCATTTCAATAACATACACACAATATGCTCGATATGTGCAAATACAACATGGCATCACAACATGACTCTACGACTCAAGTAATTTACTCATTAGGCTCCGAGGAGCGAGACATTACAAACATGGGTCTCATGACCCAACAATCAGAGCATACAAGTCAAAGCACAAGCGGAAGCTATCATGTCTGAGTACAGACATCTATAAATGAAAAAGGCTGAGAAGCCTGACTATCTATCAGATCCTGCCGAGGGCACAAGATCGTAGCTGAGGTATCAAGCTAAACGTCGAAGTCCACGCGGAACTACTAGCGAGACCGAAGTCTCTCTGCAAAAACATAAATAGGCAAACGTGAGTACAAATGTACCCAGCAAGACTTACATCAGAACTATCTACATATGCATCATTATCAACACATGGGATGGTGGGGTTTAACTGCAGCAAGCCAGCTTTGACTCGGTGGCTATCCTGAACTACGACTGCAAGTAACTCTTTTGAGGTGGCGCACACGAGTCCACATATTCACCATATCAATACACCACTATGGATCCGCTCCCGTCTCCCTACGAGAACGCCATCCATAGCACTCACGCTTATCTTGCGTATTTTAGAGTATCCACTTTCACTTGTCTATGAATTGATATAAGCAACCCAGAAGTCCTTTTCCGCGGACACGGCTATTCGAATAGATCATATTAACCCTGCAGGGGTGTACTTCTTCACACACGCTCTCACCACTTACCGCCGTTTACACGACATGTACTCGGCAACCTTCAAGCGGAAGCCCAACGTGGGTGTCGGCCACGGCCTACCTAAACACTCGAGTCTCTAGTCCAGGTTTATCGCCTATTCGGGTTCCATCCATGAGGAGATCCGGCCGGAGTTTCGCTCACAGCCCCAAACGATGTGTACAGGGTTCCGTGACACCAAACGGGCGCCCGGTTTACCCGGCCACGTGCCTACCGCATCACAGCCCACCCCTACGGTCAGCGCTGCGCACGGCCTCCAGCATACTACAAACACCAGAAACTACTTGCAACTCCTGGACAGAGGACAAGGGTGATTAAGAAGCCGAGAGGGTCCATTGGTTTCGGGCCCAATGCGTGGTAGTAGCTGAATCATGGATCACAAACACAGAACTCAGTTCCTGAGGACGGCTGCAATGAGACAACCCACCATGTACTCCTACATGGCCTCTCATCGCTACCTTTACCAAATCGTGTTCACACACTTAGCTCACACACAGTAGGACATGTTCACACACCTCTGATTCATCCCGGATGAATCAGACCTGACTCGACTCTAAGCAGTAGCAGGCATGACAAACAAGCATGAATGAGTTGGCACAACAGGGCTCAAACAACTCCTACTCATGCTAGTGGGTTTCATCTATTTACTGTGGCAATGACAGGTCATGCAAAGGATAAAGGGTTCAGCTACCGCAGCAAGTAACAGTTGAATCGTTGTTGTCCTAATGCATTAAAAGAGAGCAGGAGCGAGAGAGTGGGATTTTATCGGAATGAACAAGGGGGTTTTGCTTGCCTGGCACTTCTGAAGATAACATTGAGTCTTCATCAGTGTCAACGATCACATCATCGGTATCACGTCTATCGAGAGGGGACAAATACCGGCAACACAGAAGGGAACACAATCAATGCAATGCACAATATGATGCATGATCATGACATGGCAAAATGAATGTGTTTTGGGCTAATGCATCTAGCAACAAGTTAAATGGGGTTGGTTTGAATACAAGATTCAAATTCAAACTCCATATGTGATTATTTAAATGCCCTTTATTGGTTTTGTCCAAAACAGAGGACAACCATTGTTCAAACATGCATGAAAATGGTACAGATGGATTCCTTGAATTTTTCTGATAATTTTTCATATATAATTTATTTAATTTGGAGTTACGGTTGAATTTCTATGATTTTTAGAAGTTTTTACAATTTTCTGGAATTTCCTGAATAATAATAAATCCAGAAATGAATTATGGCGTCAGCACCACGTCACAGTGACGTCAGCAGGGTCAACTGGGCTGGCTCGGGTCAAACCTGACCAGTGGGGTCCATTGGTCAGTGACTGAGGCTGGTTAGTGTCAATGGCAGGTGGGGCCGGGTCAACAGACACGTCAGCAGGTCAATACTGACGTGTGGGGTCGGTCAACGTCCATGTCAGCGTGGTCAAAGCTGACGGGTGGGGCCCATGTGGTTAGTTAAACTAAACAGAAAATAAACTAAGATTAATTAAGGCGTGGGGCCCAGTGCCAGTGACACGGTGCGGTGATTAGTGGCTAACTAAGCCAGCCACGTCAGCAAGTGACGCCGGCGACCACGGCGACGGCGAGACCTCGCCGGAGTTGCTCGGGACGGCGCTACAGCCCGCGGCTGGTCGCGCTGAGGGCACCAAGAGTGAGCCCGTGCTCCCGCGCATCTAGGGGGACCCACGAGAGGGCGTGGGGTGGCCGGAGTTGAGCGCGGCATCGACCCCGGCGGCGGCCGGAGCTCGGGGGTTCGCGGGACCGGCGCTGCGGTGTGCAAACGAGACGGTTGTCGCGCTAGTTTTACTCTACGGGACGTAGCGAGTGCAACGGACGCATGCGTGGGACCAAAAGGTCACTGGGGCTTCACCGGCGACGAGCCCGTGCGGCGGAGCGCCTTGGCTCCGGTGGAGGGAGCGGCTGGAGCTCGAAATCGGACATGGGGTTAGGGGGAAACGAAGCAGGGGCTCACGGAGATCACGATGAGACGGTCGGCGTGCTCGAGGAAGGCCTGGGGCGACGGGACAGCGACGGCGATCTCCGGCGACCGAAGCTTGAAGACGAGTCGATGCGGTCGAGTTGGGGCGTCCGAGCGCTCGGGGCTTGCTCGAGGCGACGTAACAGGCGGTGGCGGAGTTTGCAGACTACTCGGGGAGGCGAGAGGAGCATGGTGGGCGTGGTGGCAGCGGACGACGGCGGCGGCTCTCTGTTCGGGCGAAGAACAAAGAGGGAGAGGGGAAGGAGAGCAGCGAGTGAGGGAGAGGAGAGAGGGCCACCAGGGGGGGTTCGTGGCATCGTGGTGGCTTGAGGGGGAGGCTCGGGAACGCCTCGGTGGAAGCAGGAGGTGGCCGGGGCCTCTCGGGCGCGCGCCACGCCTCGCCTCTGTTCGTCCTCCTGGCAGAGGAGGAAGAAGACAAGGGGGAGGAGATGGGCTGGGCCGGCCAGATGGAGCTGGGCCAGGTAAGTGGCGCCAGGTAAGTGGCCCAGGTGGCTTTCTGCTCTGTTTTATTTTTTTCTTCTGTTTTGTTTTATTTAATTTATTTTGCCACTGTTTTGAATTTAAAATAATTCAAACAATGCCAAAAACTCCTCTGAATATTTTATATTGCTAGATGGACTTTTCCAAAAGCTTATAAAATATTTCAGGGGTATTTGAAATTATATTCTAATTATATGAATATAATTCAAATTCAAATAGCTAATGAATTAAATCCAAAGTCCCAAAAATAAATCCTTAAAAATGTTCAATATTTTGGTTGGGACCAGAACCCTTACCAAAACTTATCAAACATTTAAGAAGAGCACTTTGGAGCAATGAATGAGATTTCTAGGGTTTTTGCCCCTCTTTTATTTAAGTTTTTGAGGCTTCCAAAATTCCTCAGTTCAAGTTTCGAAAATATAGACATGATGCACACATGAAGCTAGCCTAGAGCACTACCAGCAGCTAGGGATGTGACAGAGTAAGCCTCTGCTTTTTCTCCCTCATTCCTCACGCCCCCCCCCCCCGCCCCCCGATGTTGTTGCTTACTTGTCTTCATCTTGCAGGGATGTGGAGACACTGGCCCAGAGGATCAAGAGGGCCAGGACTTTGACGAGCGGCCAGCCCCCGGCAGGCACCTCTAGTACGGCACTGGTGGTGTCGAGCAGCCCGGACAGCAGCCCCCAGCCCAGCCCCCAGCGTAAGTCCACCACCCGCCCTCTATCAACGTGCGGCATGGTCGATGCTTCGGTGCTAACTGTGTCACGGATGCAGGAGAGGAGCAGCACCAAAGGGAGCTAGAGGGGGCCCCTCCGATCGTGCCGCCTCCATTAACCACACAGCCCCAAGGGGCGTCCCCGGCAAGGACACCAAGCACCGAGGTTGTGCACACGGAGGAGGGGGAGGAGAACGTAGGCGCCGGCGGCTTTGCCTCAACGCTGGACCTTGGCGGAGAAGGGGATTCCGCCTCTCGACCTAGGACGGTAGGCTACTCGCCCTTCTTTTCTGTTTGCATCCTTCTTTCCTCTTTTCCTCATCGGGTTTCGATCTTGGCTTCGCCCCGTATCTTCCTCACCGTCCAGGCCCCTCTTCGGAGGACGTTGACACCACCATCAAGGACATTGCCGCAGAGGCCGCGGCGGAGGTGGAGAAGATTGCCGCTGAGGAGGACGCCAGGGGTGCCGCCGAGGATGCCGCCAAGGGGTCCGCCGAAGAGCCCGACAAAGGGACTGCCTAGGATGCCGGCAAGGCCGCTGCCAAGGAGGGGGTGTTCAACGACCTGCCTTCCTCCTCTGGTGCCTCTGGCTCTGGCAGGTACCTGAGGGTCAGCGACGACCTCTTCGTCCACCTTCTTGGCGTGTCGAGCACCAGGGCTCCCTTTGAGGGAGAGGTGTTTGACGAGGAGGCGCTTGCCACCGCCGGGATCGAGGTTGTCGACGAGCCGGGCGCTGGTGACGTCGGCTCCCAAGAGGAGCAGCTGCTCCAAGCCATGGGGGCCAGCTTCTGTAAGCTTCAGGTGCTCCATCGTGCTCGCCTGGACAAGGCCAAGTCCAGGATGGTGGTGGTGGAGAGGATGGAGGAGGACTTTGGGGGGCGTGTTGCCGAGGCGCAGGACTGGTTCCGCCAGGCTCAGGATGAGCTGAAGGCTGCCCAGGGTGAGTTGGCCAACCGTGAGGTGGAGCTCGCCCTGAGGCTGGCCGACATCGAGAAGGCCCAGGAGATGGCGAAGAAGTTGGCCGACGAAGCCGAGGACGGCCGGTCCTAGCATGACACTTACCGGGGCAGATCGCCCGCGCCAACGAAAGTGAGCCACCCTTGAGCCCACCAATGTTCGACAGACACGTTGGGGCAAGACTCGGGAGACACCTCTGTGGTGGCATGCAGATCTTGATGGCCTTGCCGCTCGTCCTCTTCCTCTTCCGCAGCCTCCCTACGCCAGCCGCCCAAGGAGACGACCCCGAGAAGTTCAAGGAGCCGGCGACACGGATGATGGGGTCGCCGGTGCCGCTCCGAGCGGCGCCCGACACCTAGTCGGACTCATCATCCTGCCGCCCGCTGCCCTCGTCGTCGCTGCCGTTGTCTTCCTCGCCACTCTCTCTTGAGGAGGAATCTTCATCATCGAAGGAGCTCTCTACGCAGCACCTCACACGGGTCCCAAAGTGCCCGAAGATCTTGACGGAGAGGAGGCCGCCATCCATTAATTTGAAATGGAGAGCGAGCCCATCCGTCAAGCTGTGGAGGCGAGCGAAGGTCTTCCACCCTTGATGAAGGTACATGATGTGAGGGGCGGGGAACTCGACATCGACCCACGTGCCACTATTCCCACAACCCCTCATGTGCAGCCGCAGCACCTGCGGCGGATCTAGCTCCATCTCCCCCGCAAACGGGGTCGGAAGGCGAAGGCGACAGCGCGGCGGATGGCGCAGCCTGACGAAGAATTTGCAGGGGTTGTCCGCAGCATGGCGCTCCATCGGAGGAAGGACTGCTGGAGGGGGCGAGGAAGATCTGCCGCCCCGTCCTCCTCTCCCTCGGGCACCACGGCGGCCTTGACCTCGTCCCCTCCCCCTTCCTCTAGCGGCCGGCTCCGCCGCTACGAGCTCTTGGGGAGGAGTGACACGTTGTCGGGCCGAAACCCTCGCTGCCACCGATGAAGCGTCGCCATGCCCCCTCGCCATGATAGAAGAAGAAAGGAAGCAGGGATGGGGAGAGGTAGATGGGGAAAGGTTGAGAGGCGCCGTCCCTCTCGCTCCCCTCCTTATAATGGGGCGGAGGCGAGGCTCGGTCGCCCCCTCTCGGCCAATCAGGCCTATTGAAGTGACAACAAGCGGGGTCGTCAACCGCCCTCCCCGCTCCATTGAAGGCGCGTGGGAATCAACCCGCACACGCGCAGCTACCGACGACCCCTGCGCCTGTCATTCGCTCTGCATGCAGTGAACGTGGCGCAAGGGGCGGGCGCAATGGGGCGCGTGGAACGATGGTTCCCGAGCAAGGGTAATAAATGGTAGGCGCCCCGCGGTCACAAAGAGACGCGCAAGCCGCCTCTTTACTATCCACCACGAGGTGACGCCAGCATTCCCACGTCATGTGCGCGCACGACCCCCACGTTGCGCGTTCAACGCGGGTCATGGGAAGCGCAGCGTACGGAACGGTGGCCGCGGTAAAAATCCGCCCCAACTGCCCGCGCACCGTTCTTGGCCTAGCCCAACAACGTGCTGCCCTTATGTATGGCCCAGGCCCCGGGGCTCCTGTCGGTGTACAAAAGTAGGGGTTCTCCTTTTGACCCCTTTACTTGTGCACGGGCAGTCAGAGCCTCCCACCACGGCCATGCACAGACACGGCAGGAAGGGGAAGCCGGAGAGAAGCCGACACCACAAGGCGAACGAAGCAACAACAAGGACCAAGACCACAAAGATCAGATGGGCGTAGCAGGTTCCCCTGGCAAGGACCCTTGCCGGGGCGGCGTCAGCAACCCCGGCAAGACCCTTGCCGGGGCAGCTCTCCCGTGCCAACCAAAGTGAGCCACCCTTGAGCCCACCAACGTTTGACAGACATGTTGGGGCAAGACTTGGCAGACACCTCTGTGGTGGCATGCAGATCTTTGTGAAAGACGAGGAAGAGACAAGACCAAATGAGGATAAGAAGGCAACCAGCCTCACCGAAGAAACCCACGAGACCCCCAGCAAGGTCCCTTGCCCGGGAAACCAGCGCGCCATGGCAAGACCCTCGTCGGGCTACCCGGCAAGACCCTTGCAGGGCCACCCAACGAGGCCCTCGCCAAGAGCACCGGCAGGGCCACCACCAGGCCCACACCGACCAAGTCTTCACGGCCGTTCGCATGCAGCTGCCAACTAAACCAGGTGAGCAGGCGCCTGTGTGGCAGCATGCGATCCTTCGTGGAGTCTCCACCACCACGCCACCTCAGCTGCCTACCTGCCTGCGTAGCAACACATGCATCGCTAGCCAGGGCGCGTGTCGAAGCGAGGGGAGGCGGCGACGGACAGGACGGGCCCTGCCCCCGTCCCCGATAGAGTGGAGGGACACCTAAGCTTTGCATTTAATGCCCCTTGTCCTGTAATACGGGCGATAAGCTCGTGCTACTGTATCACTTTCCACCTCCTGTGTGCCACTGTGGAAGCCCCTTTCGCCTATAAAAGGAGGCCCATGGCACACAGAGAAGGGATTCGGCTCTTTTGAACCCGTCAGCACCCAGAGCTAGTTCGAGAGCTCGGGAACACTAATACATCCACCAAAGCAGGATCATAGGGTTTTACGCATCTTTGCAGCCCGAACCTGGGTAAATCCTCCTTGTGTTATCTGTTAGTCCTGCTCTTCTCACGATCCCTGTGCCCTGCAAGCGTAGGAGGGATTCCAGTGATCCCATAGGTGTCGTTACCCACTGACATCTTTGGAGCGCCAGGTAGGGGCTCAGCGCTATTGTGAGAATCTAGTCCAGTAGTTGGCCTAGTAGTTCTTCATCGCCATGGCTCCTAAGAAGAAGGCGACCACGGCGATCGGTTCGTCCGGAACCGGGTTGGTACCGGCGCGGACCGGCAGCGGGCCGGCCGCGGAGAGGACCCGTGGCGCGGCCCGCGACCATCCACATCGCCCTGATGGTCCGGGCTCAACGAGCAGCGTCGTTCGCGTGCCGGGCGATGAGCCACCAGTCGCAGGCTCCAGAGACGGAGTCGGGACCCCGCAGGCGGCGCGGGGCCCTCCAGGGATGCCATCGTCCCACCAGGAGGTGGCACGATGGTCTCCAAGCCACCAACACCGGAAACCACGGCACGCTCCTCTCAGGTTGTGCACGACAAGCGGTGTCACCCTGCCGGTGACCCTACGCGCCGCCCTGGGAAGAGTCCTGTGCGTCCATGACATGAAGAAGAGGGCCAGCATGCGCGCCGAGGTACTGATAGAGGTGGCGTACGGTCGTGGAGCCGCGACGCAGCTCCTTCTAACGTGGTTAGGAGTCGAGGTGCATCGCGGTCCACCCAGCTGTCGCCGCCACCCACGCCGGCGGAAGCCCTGGCACGCGCACGCAGCTCCTCCTCGATTTTCCTCCCATCACGGAGAAGTTCGACGAATGGAGGGACACCGTCCGGAGCCTCGTCGGCATCGCCAACAACGACGGGCTGCGACCGGCGGAACCCGTTGGCCGTCGCTCCGCCGGGCTGCCACGTGCAAGCGGAGGCCACGCCGGAGGCGACGCGGCCATGGTGTACTTCCCGCCTCCATGCCGACCGCCCCGGGTGTCGGCCCTTCGTGGCGACACTTGTGATGATATCTCCATCGCATCGTCCGACCTGCGGACCAGCCGCGATCAGCGCCAAGTCCTTCGGGAGCAGGCTCATGAGGACGCTCGAACTATGATCGAGCGCCGACGTGACGCGCGCCACCGGTCGGACAGGCGGGCAGAGCCTGCAACGGACCACCCAGTGCCGAGAGGCTATGGTGGCCTACCTTACGAGGTGGGTTGTCCGGCCTTCACCCGTGAGCTGCGGCAGTTCCAGTGGCCCTCCCACCATACGTTCAAACCCGATGTTGGCGAGAAGTACAACAGCCAGACCCACCCATCAGAGTTCCTCAGCATCTACACAATCATGATGCAAGCTGCTGGGGCCCGCGACGATAAGGTGCTTGCCAACTTCTTCCCGTTGGCACTCAAGCCTAATGTTATGTCATGTTTGATGCACTTGCTGGTGGACTCCATCTCTTCTTGGGCGGATCTACGCCATGAGTTTGTTAGCGCCTTTACTGGAGGTCACCAAGCGCATGGCCAGGCGAGTGATTTGCACATCATCCCCCAGAAGGAAGGAGAAAACCTGCGCAAATACATCAAAAGATTCAGCCGGGTGCAGTACAACATCCCCGATGTTCATCCTGCCGCCGTGATCAGTGTGTTCCATCAGAACATGCGCAATCGCAAGATGCATGAAGAACTGGCAATGAACAAGGTTAAGGATGTGGCCGAGCTCTATGTTCTGGCCGAACGGTGCGCTCGTGCCGAGGAGGGAAGAAAGTACCCAGGCGAAGATGCTGGTGCGGAAACTGACTCCACTGGCGATACCGCCACCCCAGCAAAGAAGGGTCGACGCTGTAATAGGAAGCGCAAGGGCAAGGCCGTGCTTGCCGTTGAGAGATCCGACGACACCGGTGCCACCAAGAAGACCAAGGCGAACGACCCCGGCAAGGAGGTTGCTGGGTGTGACGCTTGTCGGGCCTTGGCGGCTGCCGACAAGCCAGGAGGCTCCGACAAGCAGTAATGCAAGATCCACCGCACCAAGGGCCACGATCTCCAAAACTGCCGGCAGGTAGAGCTGCTCGCCGAGAAGCAGAAATCCGAGTATGAGCGGCGGGACAAGGAGAAAGGCTCAGATGGTGCCGAAGGATCCGGCAAGAAACGTGGCGGCCAAGGAGGCCGCCGCGGCAAGGATAATCGGCAAGAGAGGCCCGCCCGGGGCCGCGACAAGAAGCAAGAAGACGATGATCATGACGAGGACGACGAGTCCGGCGACCACGAGTTTCAGAAAACCACAGAGGCCGTGTGCGTCGATGGTGGCGCCTCGCTGCATACATCTCACCACCAACTCAAGCAGTGGGCGCGTGAGGTCACAACGGTGGAACCATCGTTTGACGCGCGGAAGCCACTGAAATGGTCCGGCACGCCCATCATCTTTGACACCGAGGACCACCCTGACCGCACCACTGCGGTCGGGTGCTTGCCGTTGTTGGTTTCGCCAACAATCCGCAACCTCAGGGTGACAAAGATGTTGGTTGACTGTGGGGCCGGCCTGAACTTGATCTCGCCTGTCGTGGTCAGAAGGCTGCAGATCCCTGGTGGAGACCTCGAGGAGACATGTACGCTCCAAGGGCTCAACCCGGGGAGGAGTCAGCCAAAAGGAAAGATCATGCTGCCCGTGACATTCGGAGGCGAGCTGAACCATAGGACGGAGAGGATTGTTTTCGACGTAGCCGAGATCCCCTTGCCCTACAACGGGATCCTCGTCCGCTCGGTGCTAGCCAAGTTCATGGCGGCTTCCCACTACGCCTACAACATGTTGAAGATGCCCGAGACGATGAACATCATCACCGCCCCTCTGACAAGAAAGATGCGCTGATCTGCGCTGACCAACTCTACCGGGAATTAGTTCCAGCAGCTGCCGCTAAAGCACCTGCTCCTGCTGACGGAGCCATGGAGCAGAAGAATACCGGCGAGACCCCTCGCACCCACTCCGGCAAGCGCACCTCTTCGGGGTGTTGCGCTTCCGTTGAGAACGTGCCAGAGAGCTCTGCCGGCAAGAGCAAGAAGTCCAGGGCTACACTGCCAGAGACCAAGAAGGTGCCCGTCAAAGAGGACGGTACGGGAGGAGCTTTTACCATAAGCTCCACCCTCGACGGCAAATAGGAAAGAGAGCTCGTCACCTTCTTGCGGGCGAATGTCGATGTGTTTGCATGGCAAGCTTCCGACATCCCCGACGTTCCCAGGGAGGTGATTGAGCACCACCTTGCTGTCTGTCCTCATGCGCGGCCCGTCAAGCAGAAAGTTAGGAAGTAAGCTCTGGAAAGGCAAGAGTTCATCACAGAGGAAATCAGAAAGCTAGAGGCGGCAGGCTTGGTAAGGGGAGTACTCCGTCCGACGTGATTGGCCAATCCGGTAGTGGTGCGCAAGGCAAACGGGAAATGGAGGTTGTGTATTGACTACACAGACATCAATAAGGCATGTCCAAAGGACCCTTTCCCGTTACCGTGCATCGACCATATTGTTGACTCCACGGCTGGGTGTGATCTTTTAACGTTCCTTGACGCCTACTCGGGATACCACCAAATATTCATGACAAAGGAAGACGAAGAAAAGACAACATTCATCACCCCATGTGGTACGTATTGCTTTTTACGAATGCCTTTCGGGTTGAAGAGTGCTGGCTCAACCTTTGCAAGGGCGGTTGAGGGAGTCCTAGATTAGGGGGTGTCCCGATGGACGGACTATGACCTTTGGCCGGACTCCCGGACTATGAAGATACAAGATTGAAGACTTCGTCCCGTGTCCCGATGGGACTTTCCTTGGCATGGAAGGCAAGCTTGGCGGTACGATATGAAGAGCTCCTCCGATTGTAACCGACTCTGTGTAACCCTATCCCTCTCCGGTGTCTGTATAAACCGGAGAGTTTTAGTCCGTAGGACGAACAACAATCATACCATAGGCTAGATTCTACGGTTTAGCCACTCCAATCTCGTGGTAGATCTACTCTTGTACTACCCATATCATCAATATTAATCAAGCAGGAGTAGGGTTTTACCTCCATCGAGAGGGCCTGAACCTGGGTAAAAACATCGTGTCCCTTGTCTCCTGTTACCATCCGCCTAGACGCACAGTTCGGGACCCCCTACCTGAGATCCGCCGGTTTTGACACCGACATTGGTGCTTTCATTGAGAGTTCCTCTGTGTCGTCGCTTTTTAGGCCCGATGGCTTCTTCGCTCGCCAACCGCGACGCGGTCCGGGATGAGACTTTTCTCCCTAGACAGATCTTCGTATTCGGCGGATTCGCTCTGCGGGCTGACTCGTTTGGCCATCTGGAGCAGATCGAGAGCTATGCCCCTGGCCATCAGGTTAGGTTTGGAAGCTTGAACTACACGGCCGACATCCGTGGGGACTTGATCTTCGACGGATTCGAGCCACAACCGGGCGCGCCGCACTGTCATGATGGGCACGATTTAGCTCTATCGACAACGCCCAGAGCGTCGCTCCGGTGTCCGCTCCGACCATTAGCTCGGAGCCCACTACGCCAGTCGGGGACGGACGGTTAGACGCCACCCCAGAAACTGCAATCTCTACGGCGATAGAGCCGGATACCAGCCTAGTCCCCCGCGAGGGCCATGATCCGAAGTGCCGGACTCCGATCCGGACTCCGTAAATCCCACACCTCTCCCAGTTAAGCCCGATTGGGCTCCGACCATGGAGTTCACCGCCGCAGATGTCTTTCAGCACTCACCTTTCGGCAACATCCTGAATTCGTTAAAGTCTCTCTCTTTGTCAGGAGAGCCTGGCCGGACTACGGCCAACACGGTTGGGATGCGGACGACGAAGAAATTTGTAGCCCACCCACCACCCACTTGTAGCCACTGTCGACGATTTAACCGACATGCTAGACTTCGACTCCGAAGATATCAACGGTATGAACACCGATAAAGGAGACGATCAAGAACCAGCACCTATAGGGCTCCGAAAAACACCTCATCATATGATGTATACATGGTGGACACACGCAACAGAAACGACTACGAGGACCAAAAGGATGCGGCCAGAGATCGCTCCCCGAGAAACAATCAAAGCGGCGGCGTAAGCGCAAGGCAAAGCCCCACCTCGACAAAAACCCAGCCATAGAGCAGGGCGACTCAACGGACGATGAACATGCCGTCGAGCATCCGTCCAAGCAGGGCGGACAATCCGAACAACCAATCCCCGGGAAGGATAATAGCCCGGACGACCTCACACCAGACAAATTGCTGGAACATCAGAACCTCCACCAAAGGCTCGTCGCCACTGCACGTAGCCTGAAAAAAGCAGAAGCGGAGGCTCAAGACAGCGGAGGATGCACTCAGGATCAGATGGGGCAAGGTACTCAATACCGCACACAAGTACGGCAGTAGTCGCCACACAAAGAGCTATCCGAAGCGGAAACTACTACCGGAATTTGACGAAGAGGCCATAAAGCCCCCACAGTCAAAAAATAAGGATGCCACAAGGTCGGATAGACGACCCTACGATCAATCTCACGCGTCAAAGGACGCTGCACTCAATATAGCGCGCGATCCGTCCAAGAATCCGCATCAGAAAACTGGCCCTACCAGATCCATTTATAGGCCAAGAAAGCAAGCTCCAATGAGTGATGCAACGCAAAAAATACCCGAAAATCGCGGCACGCCTAAATACAGGGGCGCCGCACACCCCCTATGTTTTACTGATGAGGTGCTGGATCATGAATTCCCAGCCGGATTCAAGCCAGTGAACATAGAACCATACGACGGAACAACAGACCCTGGAGTCTGGATCGAGGACTACATCCTCCACATACACATGGCCAGAGGAGACGACCTCCACGCCATAAAATACTTACCCCTTAAGCTCAAAGGGACAGCCCGGCATTGGCTTAAAAGCCTTCCCGAGAACACCATGGGAAGTTGGGCAGTGCTTGAGGATGCTTTCCGGGCAAATTTTCAAGGGACCTATGTCCGGCCCCCGGATGCAGACGATCTGAGCCATATAACTCAGCAGCCCGGAGAGTCAGCGCGGAAGCTCTGGAACAGATTCCTTATCAAAAAGAATCAGATAGTCGACTGTCCGGACGCAGAGGCCCTAGCCGCTTTCAAACACAGCGTCCGAAACGAATGGCTCGCCAGACACCTCGGCCAAGAAAAACGGCGAACAATGGCCGCGTTAACAAGCCTCATGACCCGCTTCTGTGCAGGAGAGGATAGCTGGTTGGCAAGAAGCAGCACCAGCGACCCGAATACGTCCGAACTCAGAGATGGGAACGGGAAGCCGCGCCATAACAAAGAACCGCACCGGATCAAGGACAACAGCCCGATGAACACGGCAGTAAACGCCAGATTCAAAAGTCCTCGGCAAAATCAGAAAAAGATGCCCCCCAAAGAAGATAGGGACGAGCTATCCAACCTCAACAAAATTTTGGACAAAATATGTCAAATCCACAGTACTCCGGGGAGACCTGCAAACCATACCCACCGAGATTGTTGGGTCTTTAAGCAGTCCGGCAAGCTCAACGCCGAACACAAGGGGCTCAACACACCAAGCAAAGATGACAATGCACCCCACGAGCAGATCACCGAAGAACAAAAGAAGTTCCCACAAGAAGTCAAGACAGTAATTCTACTTCATGCGACAAAGAAGAATAGAACGGCACCTACAACGACACGCGCCGTACAGCCAGCCCCGAGGAGCAACCCCACTGGTTGTTACAACCAATCACCTTTGATCATCTGGATTACTCTAGAGGAGACCAGAACGCAGGCTGGACTGCCTTGGTCTTAAATCCAATCATTAACGGACTCCAATTTACAAACGTCCTTATGGACGGCGGCAGCGACTTGAACCTGTTGTATCAGGACACAGTCCGCAAACTCGGGGTAAACCCAGTCGCAATCCACCTCGGCAACACTTCCTTTCAAGGAGTAACGCCAGGTTCGGATACCCCAAGTATGGGTTCCCTTACGTTAGAAGTCACGTTCGGATCACCCGACAACTTCCGAAGCGAAAAGCTAACATTCCACATCGCCCCATTCGTAAGTCGCTATCAAGCGCTACTGGGACGTGAAGCTTTCGCCCGCTTTAACGCAATACCGCACTACGCATCCCTTACACTTAAAATGCCCGGTCCAAAGGGCATCATCTCATTACAAGGGAACATAAATTGACCCCCAAAGTACGGGCAGGGGTGCGGTTGCCTAGGCAGCCGCCCACAAATCCAGCCCTACTATCCCGGACACGCCTCGACGAGTCCGGCGTCAACATGCTTAAATTACCGCATACCCTAGTGCAAGGGGCTCCGTGTGCTCACGCCCGGAGACAATACGGCCCAACTCTTGCTCCAACTATATTTTGTTTATTTCGATATAGATTTCTCGCACGCTTATTTTTTACTAAGTTCCTCTCTTTCGCAGACGAGCATCGTGCTACGCCCGTCCAGGATACGGCACGACGGAGACACAGGCGCAGACGTGCAGCAGGGACCCGTTCCAAGGATTCTTTTCAGATTAAGACCCTGCGTAAACCTTTTTTACTGTCTCTTGTTGATAACATCCCCCGGTTTTCTCTATAGCCGAGGAGGAGGCTGGCGTCTTGGCATGTGGCCACGTCAGAATTTTTTGCACGTACCTGGACACTAGGGGCTTTTTTACCAAGGGCTCTATTTCGGCCCGTCTTCATAAAGACCGAACACCTTAGGGAGTGTTCGGCGTCGCGAGTTTGGCCCTATATGCATCAGCTCCGAATCATGTCTTTGGTCAAATGTTGGGTTTGCCCGGCTCCTGTGTTTTGCTGCCTTACGTTCCGTTATATCGGCTAACGCGGCACCAGGAGAACTACTGCGATTGTGCCCCGGTTCGGCCGGGTGAGCACCTCAGTAGAGAAAGCCGAAAACTGACTGTCATGATATAGCGAGAGACTGGTCAACCACTCGATGACTTTCGGAATCTTTAGGATTCCCCCGCATTAACGAAGGGCCGCTTCCCGGTCAGGCACACTCGCGCCCCGAATTCGGGCGAGCGCGGTGCCCCTAGGGGCTATTCAGTAGTCCCACTGTCAAACTCCTATGGCTAAGTGAAAGTGATAAAGCATTATAGTCCGGTTGCCTAGTTCGCCGCGCTACCACCTCCTTTATAGGACCAAGACGTTGGATTAAGTGTGAACAGACGCCTTTTTGCGAACACCCCCGCATTCTATGCGTGGGGGCTGAAGCCAACGACTGCCATCTTTCAGTTACATACAAATATATACATTAAACGGCCGCACAGGAGGTATCATGATTCTTGCAAGCACAAGTATAAAAAAGCTTTTTTCATAAAAACACAATTCGTCTTACAAATAGTATAAGCTATTCGAACACAGCATCCTTCGAGCACTGCGACTCTATTATACGAGCGCCAGGAAGAACTTCCTCAAAATAGTGCTTGGCAGGTACTCGGCTTTCGTCCGAATCTTGGGACGCAACAATACTGGCCTTCATATCTGCCCAGTATGTCTTGACACGGGCAAGAGCCATCTGTGCGCCCTCTATGCACGCCGACCTCTTCATTGCATCAGCATGCGGCACCGAACCAAGAAATTGCTGCACCAAGCCAAAATAGCTCTTCGGCTCCGGCTTCTCCGGCCACAGACGACTCGCAACAAATTTCATGGCGAGTCCGGATAATCTGTTCAGCTCCGCCCAGGCGGCTAAACGGTCGGAGACTGACAGTGGGCGCTCTGGATTGTGGTACTGCGACCAAAAAAGCTCTTCCAATTTATGGTCACCTCGGCTGCGGAAGTGTTCGGTCGCGTCCGCCGCACTTGCGGCCAAATCCAGATAAGCGTTGTCCGAACTCCACTGCCGGTCTAATGGAGCATACTTGGGGTCTCCGAACTTCATCCGCAGCATATAAGGCTTTCCAGCCGTGATATCTCCGGCCTGACGCAGCTCCTCCTTCATCGCTCTCATGGCAGAGCGAGTATCCTTGGCTTCGGCCGTGATCTTTTCAAGATCTTTCTGAGCCGCCCTATCTTCTTGCTCAAGCAATCTACAGCGGTCGGTAGCATCCCTCAATTCTATGGCCATCTCGGCCATTTCCTTCTTGCTCTGGCAGTGAGCAGCCTGTTCGGCTTTTAGCTCTTCAGCCGCTTTAACGGCAGCCGCATCACTTTTCCTTGCTTGCTCCTTGGCTCGGGCAAGTTCCGCCCGAAGGTTCTCCACGGCAGCAGCACCATCTACATCAAGTATATATATATAAGGCCCGAGCATCAAGCTCCTATTACTGGGTGTCTTTTGAACATACCTTGAGCCTCGTCTAGCCGCTTATTTACAAGCGCGATGTCGGCATCGGCCACGTCAAGTTGCCGCTTTAGTTCGGCAGATTCATCAGTCCGGCTAGCCACCGAGCGCCTCGCCACCTTCATGGAATAAGCGACATATTATACCTGGGATTATGATCCTCTGTGCGCCGTCATTCATGACGACACACAGAGTCTCAGGGGCTACCATTCATACAGGGCACATTTAATATGCGGCTCTACCAAAAGGTACACCTTTTTACATACCTCAAAGCCTGTTAGTAAACTCCTGGCAGCTTCGTACAATCCGCTTTCTGCGGATGAAATCCTTCCAATCACCGTATCCATCAACATACGGTGTTCTTCTGAGATGGACGCCCTACCAAGCAGATCCTTCAGCACCTCCGCCGGCGCGCAAGAGGGTGCCGGACTAGTCTGACGACCTTTCCCAGGGTCCGGACTTGAAAAAGCCCTCCGGGACGATACCTCAGGGTCGCCAGCCTCGTAGGACGGGGGAACAAGGGGAGGCGTTTCGCTCTCTATCATCTCTGGACGAAGATCCCCTGAAGATGAGCTCTGCTGAGAAGGGTTGAGATCCGAACTGCAAGATAATGCTTCGGTTATTTTCCTCAGGAATAAAACATGAATGTGATTCATTATGGAACCCCTCCCCTCACTTACGCCTCGGGGGAGAGCGGGTCCCCTTTAGGGGGCGATTCGGCTGAAGCGTCCACCGGTGCCGAACCCTCTGACGAAGATTTCTTTCCCCGTTTTGAGGTTATCACCTCCGGGTCTTCAGAGGCAGTCCTTTTCTTTCCCTGGTCGGGAGAATTTTCGATTCTTCCCTTCCTGACGGCCTCCTTCGTGGAGGCGGTAGCTCCTTGGTCCCCCCCTTTCCCTCTGCCAACGGCGCAGCCTCCAGCATCCTGGTCAGCATGGGATTCGGCACGGTCTCGGCAAGGGGGCTGGACACCTGATAAGCTTAGCCTTTGCTATCCACTCCTGTTCAAAGGGCAACTCTGCTAAAGGGTAGATTTGATAAAAATATGGATGGTATGTGCAAATACGGAGCTACTTACTTTAGCATCTGGGCGGTTGCAGCTCAGACCAGCGTCCTCGGACAGATCCGGACACCTTGCTTGTGATCCGAAGAACAATTTGTACATCTCCATGGGCGTCATTCCCATGAAGTGTTGTAGGACCCGTGGTCCCTCAGGATTGAATTCCCACAGGCGGAGAGGTCGACGTTTGCAGGGCAGTGTGCGGCAAATCACCATGACTTGCGCCACCACGGTCAGATTGATATCTCTTTCTAGGAGATCTCGAATACGGCCCTGCAGCAAGGGCACGTCTTTCGACGGCCCCCAGATAAGTCCTTCATTAACCCATGATGCCAGCCGTGGTGGGGGACCCGAGCGGAAAGTAGGCGGTGCCACCCATGTGGTGCCCCTAGGGGTGTGATGTAAAACCAGTCCCGTTGCCATAAGCCGATCTCCTCTTGAAAAGAGCCTTTGGGCCATGGAGCGTCGGCCATCTTGCTTATTATAGCTCCTCCGCACTCAGCATGCTGCCCCTTGATCATCTTCGACTCCACCTTGAAGGTTTTTAGCCACAATGCGAAGTGAGGAGTGATATGGAGGAAGGCCTCACACATGACAATGAATGATGAGATTTGGAGGATGGATTCCGGAGCTAAGTCGTGGAACTCCAGCCCGTAATAAAACATGAGCCCCCTCACGAAGGGATCAATCGGGAAGCTTAGCCCCTGAAGGAAGTGAGATGCGAACACCACGCTCTCACCGGGCTGGGGAGTGGGAATGGCCTGCCCTTGAGCAGGCAGCCTGTGCGAGATTTCGCCGATTAGATACCTGGCATCTCTCAGCTTTCGCACATCTTCTTTCGTAACGAAGGAAGGCATCCACCGGCCTTCAAGGTCAGAGCCGGACATTGTCGAAGGTCTGAAGCGCCTAAAACTAGAGCTTTGGGTGTTGAAACTCGAAGCAAGGGGCGGATTCGATTGGATTGAAAAGAAGGGAGCCGAGCCTTCGCCCCTTTATAAAGGAGTTGAATACCAAGAGCCCTCCCCGTAACCATTTGAGACTCACTTTCAATTAGGGAGTCATACCAAAGGCACGGTTGGGTTACCCACACCCATATTGATGAGAATCCCGGAATAAGGGGACACAACCTCTGCTTTGACAAGACGTGCCAAGGAAACCGCCTCGCTAAACGTGCTGAGGTGGAACAATAAAATAAATAAAGAGCCTGGCCGTGGCATGATGTCACGCCACGGAATACGTCAGCAGATCCGATTAATACAAATATTATTCTCTCTACGAAGGAATGTGGAACTTATTTTGCAGAGCCGGACACTACCCTGGTGTTCAACATCTTCTATGAAATATTCGGAGGAGGAACCCGCCTTGCAATGCCGAAGACAACTTGCGCGCCGGACTCGTCGTCATTGAAGCCTGGTTCAGGGGCTACTGAGGGAGTCCTGGATTAGGGGGTGTCCGGATGGCCGGACTATGACCTTTGTCCGGACTCCCGGACTATGAAGATACAAGATTGAAGACTCCGTCCCGTGTCTGGATGGGACTTTCCTTGGCGTGGAAGGCAAGCTTGGCGATACGATATGAAGATCTCCTCCGATTGTAACCGACTCTGTGTAACCCTAGCCCTCTCCGGTGTCTATATAAACCGGAGAATTTTAGTCCGTAGGACGAACAACAATCATACCATAGGCTAGATTCTAGGGTTTAGCCACTCCGATCTCGTGGTAGACCTACTCTTGTACTACCCATATCATCAATATTAATCAAGCAGGAGTAGGGTTTTACCTCCATCAAGAGGGCCCGAACCTGGGTAAAAACATCGTGTCCCTTGTCTCCTGTTACCATCTGCCTAGACGCACAGTTCGGGACCCCCTACCCAAGATCCGCCGGTTTTGACACCGACAGCGGTCCAAATTGGTTTTGAGCCCCAGCTACATAGAAATATGGAAGCTTACGTAGATGAGGTGAGGAAACTGGAGGAGCGCTTTGACGGGATGCAAGCAGAGCATGCCCTCGGGCGGAGAACGACATCGCCGACTACCTATCAAAGCGCGCTGCCCTCAAGCTACCTGTGGAACCTGGTACTTTTGTGCTTCAATTAACCCAACCATCCGTTGAGCCGTCGGGCGGGCATGGCAAGCGGAGGAAGCTAGGCCCCGGCAAGTACCTCCCCACTGAGCTCCCCGGAGCCGCCGGCGAAGATGTTGCCGTGGATGCCGATCCCACCATGCGGCGACCAACTCCGGCGGGACCTCAGGTCATGGCCGTGGAGGCGGCCGCTCCCATGGCAGAAGAGATACCTTTGGTCCTTGCCGTCGAGCCACAGGCTCCAGCATGGGCGCAGCACACCGTCCAATTCCTTCATAAAGGAGAGCTTCCTGAGGAGCAGGAAGAGGCAGAAAAAGTAGCTTGCCGGTCTGCTTTGTACCAATTCGTTGATAACATGTTGTACAGAAGGACACCGAATGGGGTGAAATTGATGTGCATCCCCCGGGAAGAAGGACTAAAGCTGTTAGCAGAGATACATGGAGGCATATGTAGCTCCCACATAGGGTCGAGAGCCCTTGCCGGCAAGGCTTTCTGGCAAGGTTTCTTCTAGCCCACCGCCCTCCAAGATGCGACGGTGCTGGTAACCAAGTGTGAAGCGTGCCAGTTCCATTCAAGGAAGCTCCATCAACCGTATCAAGCCCTTAAAACTATCCCTCTCCCCTGGCCCTTCTCAGTCTGGGGGCTCGACATACTGGGCCCTTTCCCCCCGTGTTGTCGGGGGCTTTGAGTACTTGTACGTCGTAATCGACAAGTTCGCAAAGTGGCCAGAGGTGGAAGCAGTGAGGAAGGTGATAGCGCAGTCAGCCATCAAGTTCTTCAAGGGGCTAGTGTGCCGTTTCGGGGTGCCTAACAGGATCATCACCGACCACAACACACAGTTCACAAGCCATGCCTTCATGCAATATGTTGAAGATCTCAGCAGCAGGGTCTGTTTCTCTTCCGTGGCACACGCACGGAGCAACGTCCAAGCAGAGAGAGCAAATGCCGAGGTCGTGCGAGGCTTAAGGACGAAGACTTTTGACAGGCTGCGCAAGAGTTGAAGGCGCTGGATTGATGAGTTACTGACGGTTCATTGGTCGATCAGAACGACGCCAAATCGAGCCACTGGCCAGACACCCTTCGCCCTGGTTTACGGGGCAGAAGCAGTTCTCCCCACGGAACTCACATACGGGTCACCTCGAGTGCTCGCTTATGATGAGCTTGAGCAAGAGCAGTTGCGCCAAGATGACGCGACGCTCCTTGAGGAAGATCGTCTCCGGGCGGCTATAAGAGCAACACACTACCAGCAAGCCTTGCGCCGCTACCATAGCCGCAAGGTTCATGCCCGGTGTCAGGACCCTGATCCTAAGTCACACTGATCTAGCATGTAACACATCATATCACTTTGCGGCCTCACGTACGGTATTCCCACGGGTGCCACCTTACTTGGCCCGGGACCGTTTGCGCCTTTTGGCTCACGTATATGATAGTGCCGCTAGCATCCATCTGACAAAGAACCCGGGCTGACATGGCTAGTCGTGAACCCAAAGTGGCACTAACTTACAGGGACAGGCATACATGACCCAACAACGAACGTGTCGGTCATCAGGGAGTGAATCTGGGCTGTAGCAACTAGGCTAGCAGGACTACGGTAAATCGGGCTGTAGCAGGCTAACAGGACTCTGGTAGACACCGCGTGACATTTCCCCGAAGGGACAGACACAGGAACGAAGAAGGACACATGCCGGCCAGCCTAAGTGTTCCGAAGCAGTAGCAAGCTACCAGGGCTCAGTGGAATCACTAGGAGACATTTCCCGGTAAGAGAGGCTACCAACGATAAACAACTAGATAGTCAGATCCCACACATACCAAGCATTTCAATAACATACACACAATATGCTCGATATGTGCAAATACAACATGGCACCACAACATAACTCTACGACTCAAAGTATTCTATTCAATAGGCTCCGAGAAGCGAGATATTACAAACATGAGTCTCATGACCCAACATTCAAAGCATACAAGTCAAAGCACAAACGGAAGCTTAACATGTCTGGGTACAGACATCTACAAATGAAAAAGGCTGAGAAGCCTGACTATCTACTAGATCCTGCCGAGGGCACAAGATCGTAGCCGAGGTAACAAGCTAAACGTCGAAGTCCACGTAGAACTACTAGCGACACTGAAGTCTCTCTGCAAAAACATAAATTAAGCAACGTGAGTACAAATGTACCCAGCAAGACTTACATCAGAACTATCTACATATGCATCATTATCAACAAAGGGGTGGTGGGGTTTGACTGCAGCAAGCCAGCTTTGACTCGGTGGCTATCCTGAACTAAGACTGCGAGTAACTCTTTTGAGGTGGCGCACACGAGTCCACATATTCACCATATCAATACACCACTATGGATCCGCTCCCGTCTCCCTACGAGAACGCCATCCATAGCACTCACGCTTATCTTGCGTATTTTAGAGTATCCACTTCCACTTGTCTATGAACTGTACAGGCAACCCAGAAGTCCTTTACCGTGGACACGGCTATTCAAATAGATCATATTAACCCTGCAGGGGTGTACTTCTTCACACACGCTCTCACCACTTACCGCCGTTTACACGACATTTACTCGGCAACCTTCAAGCGGAATCCCAGCGAGGGTGTCGGCCACGACCTGACTAACCACACAAGTCTCTCGTCCAGGTTTATCACCTACTCGGGTTCCATCCGCAAGGAGATCCGGCCGGGGTGTCGCTCACGGCCCCAAACGATGTGAGAAGGGTTCCCAAGCCCACCATCTGGGTGCCACTTGGTACACCGTGCCACTGCACCTAGTCTATCCCAAGCCCACCTGTACCGGGTGTCACTTGGTAGACTACTAGCACTACCTACAAACACCAGAAATTAGTTGCAACTCCTGGACAAAGATCGAGTTGATTAATAAGTCGAGAGAGCTTGGAGCGCCGAAGCCCAATGTGTGGTAGTAACTGTTCATGGATCACAAACACAGAACTCAGTTCCTGAGGACGGTTTCAATGAGACAACCCACCATGTACTCCTACATGGCCTCTCATCGCTACCTTTACCAAATCGTGTTCACACACTTAGCTCTCAACAGTAGGACATGTTCACCACATTCCAATTCATCCCCGATGAACCATACCTGACTCAACTGTAAGCAATAGCAGGCATGACAAACAAGCATGAACGAGTAGGCACATCAGGGCTCAAACAATTCCTACTCATGCTAGTGGGTTTCATCTATTTACTGTGGCAATGACAGGTCATGCAGAGGAAAACTGGTTCAGCTACCGCAGCATGTAACAGTTGAAACGTTGTTGTCCTAATGCAGTAAAAGAGAGCAAGAGCAAGAGAGTGGGATTGTATTGGAACGAACAAGGGGGTTTTGCTTGCCTGGCACTTCTGAAGATAATATAGTTCTTCATCGGTGTCATCGAACTCATCGTCGGAACCACGTCTACTGAGGGGGAACAAACACTGGCAACAGAGAAAGAACACAATCAATGCAACGCAACAATATGATGCATGAGTGTGACATGGCAATATGCTGTGATTTGAGCTAATGCAACTAGCAGCAGGTTAAATGGAGTTGGTTTGAATCTAAGATTCAAATTCAAACTCCATATATGACATTTCAAATGCTGTTATTTGAAATTGTTGTGTACAGCAGCTTTAAGTTGTTCAAACTTGCATGATAATGCCATAAACAGATTCTTTGGATTTTTCTGAACATTTTTCATATATAATTTATCACGTTTGGAGTTACGGTTGAATTTATATGAATTTTAGAAGTTTAAGCCTTTTTCTAGATTTTCTGAATAAATAGAATTAAACTAATTCCAGAAAAGGGATTACTACGTCAGCCTGACATCAGCCTGAGGTAAGCGAGTCAACGAGGCACCCCAGGTCAAACTGACCAGTGGGTCCCGTGTGTCAGTGGCTAACTAAACTAACCTAGTTTAATTAGCACTAACCTAGATTAAACTAATTAAGTTTTAAACCTAAACTAGATTAATTAGCCGAGCGGGGCCCACAAGTCAGTGAGATAGGGGGGGAGTCAAACCGGGCAGTGGGGTCAACCCATGCCGGTCAACGGGTCATCGGTCGCCGACGTTTAGCCGCCGGCGAGTCCAGACGCGGCGGTGCGCTGCGGAATTCGCCTACAGGGCGCTGTTTGGCGCGTGAAGCACAACTACGGGATGCGGACGCTCGTCCGCATCCAACTGTAGTGATGGTGCGGCCGGGGAGTGGCCGGAGTGGCGCCGGCGACGAGCTCTGAAGTAGCGAGATTCGGGCACGGCGGTGAAACTAGCTGGGGGCGCAAAAAGAAGAGAGAGGAGAGGGGGGAGACACACTAGCTCACAGGAAGGACGGGGAGAGGGTCAGCGTGCTCGAGGAAGGCTTGACAGCGGCGGAATCTCGGCTGTGATCTCCCATGGCCGAGGAAGAAGATGAGGTCGAGGACGACGCGTCGGCGCTCTTCCGGTCGCCTGAGTCGACGGAGAGGGCTACGGAGATGATTCGGAGCTCCTGGACTGCTCAAGGGGAGGAGGGAGAGGCGGTGACCGCGGCTATGGCAGCAGCGAGCTCGCGGGCGTCTCAGCCATGGTGGAGAGGGCGAGAGGGAGACGAGGGGGAGAGTGCGGGGTGGTCAGAGCGATCCAGACGGCTCTCGCGGATCTGTCCGGGACGCCACGCAAGCTAGCAGGCAGGTGGTGGCATGGGCGCGTGTGTGCGCACGGCGAGCACACGCTCGGTGTCCTTCTGGCGCGGTGGAGACGACGACTGGCAGCACCAGTCAGCTGGCCAGAGTAGATGGGCCGCCAGGTAAGTGCCCTAGGTAGGTTCTCTCCCTCCCTGGTTTTTCTATTTATTAATGTTTTCTATTTTCTGCAATTGGTTTTGATTTGATTTAAAATATCAAATCATTTTTTTAACTTTCTGTAAATTGTATGTGAGCTCAAGAACTAGTCCAAGGTCACAGGCAACTTACAAAAATATTTGAACTTTATTTCTTATATAATAGAAATAAATTCAACTCAAATATGTCATTGGTTTAAGTCAAAGGCCCAAAATAAATATTTCTGTGATTCCAAAAATATTCGTTTGAATTTTCCTCTTACCAATATTTTCACAGAGTAACAGGAACATTCCTTTGGACTCATTTGATGAGATTTAAATGTTGGTTATTTTTAGAGGTCTTCTGAGGCTTTTGAAAATTCCTCAATTCAAATTTCATTTGAATTTAAACATGATGCTCAGACAAAGGTCTAGCCTAGTGCATACCAGAACTAGGTATGTGACAACTCACCCCCACTAAACAAGAATCTCGTCCTGAGATTCAAGCGTAGGGTAAGATGAAGGGGGACGCAAACTGGCACAATCTTCATGATCCAGGTTGCACTTCATAAGAACGTTGATTCGATCACCATCTTTGTCTCGATGTCTTGCTCTGAGAACTCCAGCCAACGTGACAACGAGAGGAGAAGGAAACTCTAGAAGGATCGATCTTCTCGAAGATCGAACGACTCAGGATCATCTCAATGATCACGAGATCAACTCACTAGAAACATCTCTGGAGCCGAGAGGCAAGACATGCATTAGGAGGGACGGAAGAAACAATTTGACGATGGTTTCAAAGTAGCGAGGAAACAAATACTATGATACCATAATGGGGCACCTTGGGAGAGGTGACTCGTAGAATTATTCCCTCAGGTGGCAAAAAGAATTACTTTTGATACATAGATCATTGGAACTCTCCTCACTAGCCTGAGGCAATTTACGAACAATCGTTTGACAGAGTTCGGGAGAGCGACACACTCGGGATAGAATGGATGATGTGGATTACCTTGTTGAAAACAACACAAGGGATGATTTTAGTAACTGGGGAGAAGCTCAACAGTAGAGGGTGAGTCCACTATTTGAAAAGGTTATAGCATAACCGAGGAAACTGAGAGCAATATGCAATTAATGCCAACGATAAAGCCTAGCACTTGCACATGCTCTCAAGAACTTGAGCATTTCCATATTCAGCAAGGTTTTACCAATATCCGTGTCAAGGATCCTGGCAACACAACATACTACCATGATGAGTAGTGATGGACGATGCAGACACAAAGGAAGATAACACTTTCTCAGATTTCACCTTAGCGAGGCCAAGGAAACAAAATCTGGATGATCGACCGAGAGACATTTAGCACTCCGCTTCTAATGTTCTCCTTAATGTGCTAGCGTAACCCATTTACATGGTTTGATATCTAGAACATCAAGTAAAAGGCTGGACTTCGGGAACACAAAAATCCATAAGGGACAACTAGGAAATAAATCCTATGAAATCTTTATGGGATGTGGCCAACTTCCTCAAGCAAGATACTACAATAATAGGTCTTCCGGTTGGGTGCGTTGGCCACGACATCCACTTTACCGGTTACGGTGAGACCAATATTATAGTTCTTGGGAAACGTTCCAACCATCATATCAGCCTGAGATTCAGATCTGGTTGGTGTTAGAATATTCCAAACTCATCAAGTCTATAAAGAAAAGGATAGTTTGCAACACAAATCGACGAGACAACATTGTGAGATTCTCGGGAAATGGACTACTGTAGTAAGCTCCAAAACATGAGTTGGTTCTGCTACAAACATGTCAACACGTTGTCCCAGACAAGCATGACCACGTAGTTGTCTTATAATAAAACACTACCGAGTTCAGGTGGGGAACCATCATTGAGGATATCGAAGACCTTGTATAAGCCCGGGTTAGCTCTTATGAAGGAATTCCTTTTCCTGGAACCAATCAGTTAGTGGCTTGGTGTGCTAGGGAATTCATATGGAATGAAGATGATTAGTCTAACAGACCACGGAATACTTCGCACGTGCATAACTGACTTGGGATGATTCCAGAGGAGGTAAAAACATGCTTTCTCGAATTCACGACGGTAACTTGCATCAAATGCACATGAATTAGAGGAAGTCACTTCTTTTCCAAGCATATGCTTCACGAACGGTCATGAAGAAAATGTTTACACAAGTTTCCAACACTAGCTTAATGCTCAACAAAATTAAGGAAAAGGTAAGGATGTTGTCGATGGGCTCAAGAACAATTTATCCAGGTTTCCATGAAGATGGAATTGCATAATTATGTGAACAGGTGATAGCATTGGTCAGACCCAGAAGATATAATGGTGTATGCTCGAGGAATCAACCACGAGTAAGACAACATTACGAACATCGTTGGTTCTGATTTGATTTGAGGATAGCCCACACCCAAATCAAAGTTTTAACAAGATGATAGACCCAACAATTGATCACGAGGACCAATCGATGAAGATATCATGTTTCTTCAACACACACACACACAAAGAGATATCCTTTGGAAAGAACTAAGTCAGACAAGCTTTTATCTTCCAACTCTCCAAGTTGTTGTTTAGCTTAACCAACTGGCCCAGGTGTAACCCACACAGATTCTTGGAGAATGGGTGGCTTGGAGGAAAACCAACATGATCACAAACTCAACATAGCGGTCAGGTGACAACCTGGTAATACTTCCGAGAAGATATTTCGAAAATCACGAACCACCGATATGCTATTAAGCTTGAGAACAATCTTGCTTTTCAGGGCAAGACGAGATGATCAAATAAGCAAGGGATCGGCATAGCCCTAACTCATTGATCGAAAGGTGCACCGAAATAAGGACTAGGTAGCACGATCAATCTTAGAATGGTGATGATTCAATAATCAACATGCTAAGAATGAGGTTATCACCCATTAAGTACCAAGCAACGGGGTTGCTAGGTGTATAGATTTCACACATCACGATTCACTTGTCGGTATTCTGGTTGCGTCAACACGGAACCGAGGAATGAATTATGATGGCGAGAATTATCACTGTATCAAGAATTCATAAGAGGGTATGCAATTCTCATGATACTCTTGTGATTAAAGAGGGTGATACTCCGAGGTAGAACAGAACAAAAGCTGGATTGGCATTTTGATCTGCGGAATACAACTGCTTTGACCAAATCCTAGAAATGGATAAGGTATTGGAGTTAGTTTATCCTAGTCATTCCAAAATGGAATGACTTGTCGGACCACAGAAATCATAGGCATCGATAACACGAATGCATAACCATCCCGACTATCAATTGATAGACGGTAGCAAGGAAACAACTAAAGAGGGACAACTCAAAAGAACATATGATTTTCTGAGTTGTGGATGCATGGATTAGCATGTCGAACGAGTTCAACATGTTTCTTCCGGATAACCTATGCAGAGAGGTAGGACTGGCAGACTCACAATGTGAAATGGAGAACTCATCAAGAGCACTCTTATCGTGATCTTTTGGCTCAGAAAGACTGCTGCCATATTGGTTCATGGTATTGGAAGAACGATATACCACGTACCTCAAGGACTATCGCAAAGGTTTCTAATATTCTAAAGGAATTAGCAAACACTATCAACATGAATGAGTAGAGTGAATATCGGGTTCAAAAACCCAGGAATAGAATACCTACAAACTAAATTGCATCACATGATGCTTTCAAGAATGACGGTGGCCAGAATCATCACACTGGGACACTAAACATGGATAAACTACTAGGTGATCCCCTAAGACACCTAGGGTCATGATAATAACTCCAACATATATGGCGAGGCAATAGGGTACCTCAACTCAGCAACTAGTGTGATTAAGCTGGTGTAGAAGAACATCGAAACCAGAGGGAAAGGATTTTGCAAGTGCATCAGATTGTTTAGAAACCTAGGACGACTCGGACAACATAACAGCTGTAAATGCTCAAAATGATTTGAGACATCCTGCAAAATGGTGGCATAACCACTCGATCATCATAATATCAAGGTTTTGAGATCAACTATCAATACACGGAGATAGTAAGAACTGAACTGAGGCTTGAATCCACCAATCTTATGAGTCTACGGAATAGTAACATGTGATCCTAATAGAAAGAAGAGAAAACCTAGTTCCTTAACCCCGTAGGAAAGATAAGATCACTCGGATCAGAAGGGCATACTGTATAAGGAGTAAAAAGAGCCTTACGTTCCATCCCACAATCAATTCCCTTATATAACTAAAGCATTTCTAGACTCAACTTCGACCAGTTTGGCTTGGTAATCCTACAGGCAGTCAAGCTCTGATACCAAAGCTGTCAGGAACCCGATCCTAAGTCACACCGATCTAGCATGTAACACATCATATCACTTTGCGGCCTCACGCACGGTATTCCCACGGGTGCCACCTTACCTGGCCCGGGACCGTTTGCGCCTTTTGGCTCACGTATATGATAGTGCCGCTAGCATCCATATGAAAAAGAACTCGCGCTGACATGGCTAGTCGTGAACCCAAAGTGACACTAACTTACAGGGACAGGCATACATGACCCAACAACGAACGTGTCGGTCATCAACGAGTGAATTCGGGCTGTAGCAACTGGACTAGCAGGACTCCGGTAAACCGGGCTGTAGCAGGCTAACAGGACTCCAGTAGACACCGCGTGACATTTCCCCAAAGGGACAGACATAGGAACGAAGAAGGACACATGCCGGCCAGCCTAAGTGTTCCGGAGCAGTAGCAAGCTACCAGGGCTCAGTGGAATCACTAGGAGACATTTCCTGGTAAGAGAGGCTACGAAGGATAAACAACTAGATTGTCAGATCCCACACATACCAAACATTTCAATAACATACACACAATATGCTCTATATGTGCAAATACAACATGGCATCACAACATAACTCTACGACTGAAAGTATTTTATTCAATAGGCTCCGAGGAGCGACATATTACAAACATGAGTCTCATGACCCAACATTCAGAGCATACAAGTCAAAGCACAAACGGAAGCTTAACATGTCTGGGTACAGACATCTACAAATGAAAAAGGCTGAGAAGCCTGACTATCTACTAGATCCTGCCGAGGGCACAAGATCATAGCTGAGGTAACAAGCTAAACGTCGAAGTCCATGTGGAACTACTAGCGAGACTGAAGTCTCTCTGCAAAAACATAAATTAAGCAACGTGAGTACAAATGTACCCAGCAAGACTTACATCAGAACTATCTACATATACATCATTATCAACAAAGGGGTGGTGGGGTTTGACTGCAGCAAGCCAGCTTTGACTCAGTGGCTATCCTGAACTACGACTGCGAGTAACTCTTTTGAGGTGGCGCACACGAATCCACATATTCACCATATCAATACACCACTATGGATCCGCTCCCGTCTCCCTACGAGAACGCCATCCATAGCACTCACGCTTATCTTGCATATTTTAGAGTATCCACTTCCACTTGTCTATTAACTGTACAGGCAACCTAGAAGTCCTTTACCGCAGACACGGCTATTCGAATAGATCATATTAACCCTGCAAGGGTGTACTTCTTCACACACGCTCTCACCACTTACCACCGTTTACACGACATGTACTCGACAACCTTCAAGCGGAAGCCCAGCGAGGGTGTTGGCCACGACCTGACTAACCACACAAGTCTCTCGTCCAGGTTTATCGCCTATTCGGGTTCCATCCGCAAGGAGATCCTACCGGGGTGTCGCTCACGGCCCCAAACGATGTGAGCAGGGTTCCCAAGCCCACCATCTGGGTGCCACTTGGTACACCGTGCCACTGCACCTAGTCTGTCCCAAGCCCACCTGTACCGGGTGCCACTTGGTAGACTACTAGCACTACCTACAAACACCAGAAACTAGTTGCAACTCCTGGACATAGATCGAGTTGATTAATAAGTCGAGAGAGCTTGGGTGCCTGGAGCCCAATGTGTGGTAGTAACTGTTCATGAATCACAAACACAGAACTCAGTTCCTGAGGATGGTTTCAGTGAGACAACCCACCATGTACTCCTACATGTCCTCTCATCGCTACCTTTACAAAATCGTGTTCACACAGTTAGCTCTCAACAGTAGCACATGTTCACCACATTCCAATTCATCCCCGATGAACCAGACCTGACTCAACTCTAAGCAATAGCAGGCATGACAAACAAGCATGAATGAGTAGGCACATCAGGGCTCAAACAATTCCTACTCATGCTAGTGGGTTTCATCTATTTACTGTGCCAATGACAGGTCATGCAGAGGAAAAGGGGTTCAGCTATCGCAGCATGTAACCGTTGAAACATTGTTGTCCTAATGCAGTAAAAGAGAGCAGGAGCGAGAGAGTGGGATTGTATTGGAATGAACAAGGTGGTTTTGCTTGCCTGGCACTTCTGAAGATAATATAGTTCTTCATCGGTGTCATCGAACTCATCGTCGGAACCACGTCTACTGAGGGGGAACAAACACCGGCAACAGAGAAAGAACACAATCAATGCAATGCAACAATATGATGCATGAGTGTGACATGGCAATATGCTGTGATTTGAACTAATGCAACTAGCAGCAGGTTAAATGGAGTTGGTTTGAATCTAAGATTCAAATTCAAACTCCATATATGACATTTCAAATGCCGTTATTTCAAATTGTTGTATACAACAACTTTAAGTTGTTCGAACATGCATGATAATACCATAAACAGATTCTTTGGATTTTTCTGATCATTTTTCATATATAATTTATCTCATTTGGAGTTACGGTTGAATTTATATGAATTTTAGAAGTTTAATCCTTTTTCTGGATTTTCTGAATAAATAGAATTAAACTAATTCCAGAAAAGCGATTACTACGTCAGCCTGACGTCAGCATGAGGTAAGCGAGTCAACGAGGCAGCCCAGGTCAAACTGACTAGTGGGTCCCGTGTGTTAGTGGCTAACTAAGCTAACCTAGTTTAATTAGCACTAACCTAGATTAAACTAATTAAGTTTTAAACCTAAACTAGATTAATTAGCTGAGCGGGGCCCGCAAGTCAGTGAGAGAGGGGGGAGTCAAACTGGGCAGTGGGGTCAACCCACGCCGGTCAATGGGTCAACGGTTGTCGGCGTTTAGCCGCCGACGAGTCCAGACGCGGCGGTGCGCTGCGGAATTCGCCTACAGGGCACCGTTTGGCGCGCGAAGCACAACTACGGGATGCGGACGCTCGTCCGCATCCAACCATGGTGGTGGCACGGCCGGGGAGTGGCCGGACTGGCGCTGTCGACGAGCTCGACGGCGGCGAGATTCGGGCACGGCGGTGAAACTAGTTGGGGGCGCAAAAAGAAGAGAGAGGAGGGGGGGAGACACAGTAGCTCACAGGGAGGACGGGGAGAGGGTCAGCGTGCTCGAGGAAGGCTTGAAGGCGGCGGAATCCTGACTGTGATCTCCTGTGGCCGAGGAAGAAGATGAGGTCGAGGACGACGCGTCGGCGGTCTTCCGGTCGCCTGAGTCGACGGAGAGGGCTACGGAGATGATTCGGAGCTCCTGGACTGCTCAAGGGGAGGAGGGATAGGCGGTGGCCGCGGCTATGGCGGCAGCGAGCTCGCGGGCGTCTCGGTCAAGGTAGAGAGGGCGAGAGGGAGACGAGGGGGAGAGTGCGGGGCGGTCAGAGCGATCCAGACGGCTCTCGCGAGTCTGTCCGTTGCGCCATGCAAGGTAGCAGGCAGGAGGTGGCATGGGCGCGTGTGTGCGCACGGCGAGCACACACTCGGCGTCCTTCTGGCGCGGTGGAGACGACGACTGGCAGTGCCAGTCAGCTGGCCAGAGTAGATGGGCCGCCAGGTAAGTGCCCCAGGTAGGTTCTCTCCCTCCCTGGTTTTTCTATTTATTAATATTTTCTATTTTTTGCAATTGGTTTTGATTTGATTTAAAATATGAAATCATTTTTTTAACTTTCTGTAAATTGTATGTGAGCTCAGGAACTAGTCCAAGGTCACAGGCAACTTACAAAAATATTTGAACTTTATTTCTTATATAATAGAAATAAATTCAACTCAAATATGTCATTGGCTTAAGTCAAAGGCCCAAAATAAATATTTCTGTGATTCCAAAATTATTGGTTTGAATTTTCCTCTTACCAATATTTTCACAGAGTAACAGGAACATTCCTTTGGACTCATTTGATGAGATTTAAATGTTGGTATTTTTAGAGGTCTTCTGAGGCTTTTGAAAATTCCTCAATTCAAATTTCATTTGAATTTAAACATGATGCTCACATGAAGGTCTAGCCTAGTGCATACCAGAACTAGGGATGTGACACCCGGAGCCTTGAGGAAGGCGACCTTGTTCTTCGGCGCATTCAGTCGGCCAAGAATTCCAACAAGTTGACGCCAAAGTGAGATGGCCCTTATCGGGTAACACGAGTCACCAGGACCGGCGCAGTCCGGCTGGAGACCAAAGACGCCATTCCAGTGAGCAATTCCTGGAATATCGAGCATCTTCGCAAGTTTTACCCATAAGGCGCGGCTGTCGGGCCTGTCGGCAAGCCACCTTTTTTGTACAAAGCCTTGCCGGCAGGGCATGTAACCCTTGGTACAAAGCCAGGCGCAGACCCTAAGCATAAATAAACGAAGCATTGGCGCCCTAAGTTATAGCATGCATGCTAGGTTGAGTCTCTTCCTTGGTTAGCGTTTTTAGTTCTTAGCTGCGGCTAACCCCTAGCTTAGAGGTCGGCTATGCGTCTCTCTGTTCCTCTCCATCTTTCTTTGGTTCACAGGGCACGTAAGTATTCTTGCTGAGCTGTTTTGGAAGAAAAGGAACGGGCCGGGATCCAGCCCCGGCAAGCCAGAGTTGCCGGGGGCTGCAAGAACAAGGATCCTTCAGCGGCAAGCCAAAATCGCCAGGGGCTGCAGATCCAGATAAGCCCTCTATCCTCTATCATGCATTTCGTTATGGACTGGGATACGTGAAACCCCATTCTATCTCTAAGCTACTGTGCTCCCTCTTTTTCGACACCCAAGGATTTTCTCCTGGGTCCGGATCTAGTCGTAGCCGCGGCAGCAAAGAAGGGGAACGAGGGGCCTAAGCCCACCTCGTCCCTGCCTCTGCTAAGAACGTGAGAAAGGTTGATCGAGGTGGGGAGACGGCAAGGCCTGTTGCCGGGCAAAAGAAAAACGTTTATCTTAAGGATAGCAAGGGTTCACCCCTTGCCGTGGGTTCCTCCCGCGAACGAAAATCCCGGCAAACATCCCTTTTCCATTAAAAAACATCCCGTATAGGTACAGTTCATACGAAATGAAAATCATGAACAAGGGGATTACAAGTTCTAAAGCTTTCATACAGGTACAGTTAGAAGGCTTACAAGACTAAAAAGATATAAGATGCCCATAATCCCTTTCTGGTCCCTCTCCCCAGGAAATGGAACAAGAAAGCAGAAGGGCAAAAGGGGCGCCTAGGCGAGCTACGAGTGGCAGAAGACACCAAGAGAACATCCCGGTGGCCGTCCAAGGGCTGGATGGTGATGGCGGAGTCGGAGGCACAACTCGAAGACGAGGCGGCAGGACGCCAACACGCGACGAAGGCGTCGGTGCCCGCGTACTCCGACTTGACGGCCTTGCCGCTCGTCCTCTTCCTCTTCCACAGCCTCCCTACGCCAGCCGCCCAAGGAGACGACCCCGAGAAGTTCAAGGAGCCGGCGACGTGGATGATGGGGTCGCCGGTGCCGCTCGGAGCGGCGCCTGACACCTAGTCGGACCCGTCATCCTGCCGCCCGCTGCCCTCATCATCGCTACCGTTGTCTTCCTCACCACTCTCGCTTGAGGAGGAATCTTCATCGTTGGAGGATCTTTGTACGCAGCACCTCACACGGGTCCCAAAGTGCCCGAAGATCTTGACGGAGAGGAGGCCTCCCTCCATTAATTTGAAATGGAGAGCGAGCCCGTCCGTCAAGCTGTGGAGGCGAGCAAAGGTCTTCCACCCTTGATGAAGGTACATGATGTGACGGGCAGGGAACTCAACGTCGACCCATGTGCCACTATTCCCACAACCCCTCATGTGTAGCCGCAGCGCCTGCGGCGGATCCAGCTCCATCTCCTGCGCAAATGGGGTCGGACGGCGAAGGCGACGGCGCGGCGGATGGCGCAGCCTGACGAAGAATTCACAGGGGTTGTTCCCAGCATGGCCCTCCATCGGAGGAAGGACTGCTGGAGGGGGCGAGACAGATCTGCCGCCCGTCCTCCTCTCCCTCAGGCACCACGGCGGCCTCAACCTCGTCCCCTCCCCCTTCCTCTAGCAGCTGGCTCAACCACTACGAGCTCTTGGGGAGGAGTGACTCGCTGTCGGGACGAGACCCTCGCCGCCACCGATGAAGCATCACCACGCCCCCTCGCCATGACAGGAGAAGAAAGGAAGCAGGGATGGGGAGAGGCAGATGGCGAAAGGTTGAGCGGCGCCGTCCCTCCCGCTCCCCTCCTTATAAAGGGGCGGAGGCGAGGCTCGGCCACCCCCTCTCGGCCAATCCGGCCTCTTGAAGTGACAGCAAGCGGGGCCGTCGACCGCCCTTCCCGCTCCATTGAAGGCGCGTGGGAATCAACCCGCATGCGCGTGGCTACCCACGACCCCTGCGCCTGTCATTCGCTCTGCATGCAGTGAACATGGCGCAAGGGGCGGGTGCAATGGGACGCATGGAACAACGGTTCCCAAGCAAGGGTAATAAATGGGAGGCGGCCCTGCAGTCTCAAAGAGACGCGCAAGCCGCCTCTTTACTATCCACCACGAGGTGACGCTAGCATGCCCACGTCATGCGCGCGCATGACCCCCATGTTGCGCGTTCAACGCGGGTCGTGGGAAGCGCAACGGACGGGACAGTGGCCGCGGTAAAAATCTGCCCCAACTGCCCGCGCACCGTTCTGGGCCTAGCCCAACAACGTGTTGCGCTTATGTATGGCCCAGGCCCGGGGGCTCCTGTCGGTGTACAAAAGGGGTTCTCCTTTTGACCCCTTTACTTGTGCACGGGCAGTCAGAGCCTCCGAGCACGGCCACGCACACACACGGCAGGAAGGGGAAGCCGGAGAGAAGCCGAGGCCACAAGGCGAACGAAGCAACAAGAAGGACCAAGACCACAAAGATTAGATGGGCGTAGCAGGTTCCCCCGGCAAGGACCCATGCAGGGGCGGCCTCAGCAACCCCGGTAAGACCCTTGCTAGGGCAGCTCGCCCACGCCAACCAAAGTGAGCCACCCTTGAGCCCACCAACATTCGACAGACACATTGGGGCAAGACTCGGGAGGCACCTCTGTGGTGGCATGCAGATCTTTGTGAAAGACGAGGAAGATACAGGACCAAATGAGGATAAGAAGGCAACCATCCTCATCGAAGAAAACCACGAGACCCCCGGCAAGGTCCCTGTCCAGGGAAACCAGCGCGCCACGGCAAGACCCTCGCCGGGCTACCCGGCAAGACCCTTGCCGGGCAACCCGACGAGGCCCTCGCCAAGTGCACCGGCAGGGCCACCGCCAGGCCCGCGCCGACCAAGTATTCACCGTCGTTCGCATGCAGCTGCCAACTCAACAAGCTAAGCAGGTGCCTACGTGGCAGCATGCGATCCTTCATGGAGTCTCCACCACCGCGCCACCTCAGCTGCCTGCCTGCCTGTGTAGCACCACATGCATCACTAGCCAGGGTGCGCGTCGAAGCGAGGGGAGGCGGCGACAGATGGGACGCCCCCCGTCCCCGTCCCCGATAAAGTGGAGGGACACCTAAGCTTTGCATTTAATGCCCCTTGTCCTATAATACGGGCGATAAGCTCGTGCTACTGTATCACTTTCCACCTCATGTGTGCCACTGTGGCAGCCCCTTTCGCCTATAAAAGGAGGCCCATGTCACACAGAGAAGGGATTTGGCTCTTTTGAACCCCTCAGCACCCAGAGCTAGTTCGAGAGCTCGGGAACACTAATACATCCACCAAAGCAGGATCATAGGGTTTTACGCATCTTTGCGGCCCGAACCTGGGTAAATCCTCCTTGTGTCATATGGTAGTCCTGCTCTTCTCACGATCCCTGCGCCCTGCAACCGTAGAAGGGATTCCAGTAATCCCATAGGTGTCGTTTCCCACCGACAGAATAATTATGAGATTATCTAGGCATGATCATGTAAATAGGCATCACGTCCGTGACAAGTAGACCGACTCCTACCTGCATCTACTACTATTACTCCACACATCGACCGCTATCCAGCATGCATCTATAGTATTAAGTTCATAAAGGACGGAGTAACGCATTAAGAAAGATGACATGATGTAGAGGGATAAACTCATGCAACATGATATAAACCCCATCTTTTTATCCTCAATGGCAACAATATAATACGTGCCTTGCTGGCCCTGCTGTCACTGGGAAAGGACACTGCAAGATTGAACCCAAAGCTAAGCACTTCTCCCATTGCAAGAAAGATCAATCTAGTAGGCCAAACCAAATTGATAATTCGAAGAGACTTGCAAAGATAACTTAATCACACATAAAAGAATTCAGAGGAAATTCAAATATTTCTCATAGATAAACTTGATCATAAACCCGCAATTCATCGGATCTCAACAAACACACCGCAAAAAGAGTTACATTGAATAGATCTCCCAGAAGATCAAGGAGAACATGTTATTGAGATTCAAAGAGAGAGAAGAAGCCATCTAGCTAATAACTATGGACCCAAAGGTCTGTGGTAAACTACTCACAACTCATCGGAGAGGCTATGGTATTGATGTAGAGGCCCTTCGTGGTTGATTCCCCCTCCGGCAGAGCGCCGACGAAGGCTCCAAGATGGGATCTCGCGGATACAGAAGGTTACGGTGGTGGAAATAGTTTTTCGTGGTCGCCTTTGATGTTCTCGAGGTATGTGGGTATATATAGGAGGAAGAAGTAGGTCGGTGGATGCCCGAGGGGCCCACGAGATAGGGGGTGCACCCAGTAGGGGGGGTGTGCCCCACCACCCTCGTGGCCACCTCGATTGCTTCTTGACTTGAACTCCAAGTCCTCTGGATAACGTTTGTTCCAAAAATCACGCTCCCGAAGATTTCATTCCGTTTGGACTCCGTTTGATATTCCTTTTCTTCGAAACACTGAAATAGGCAAAAAAACAGGAATACGGGCTGGGCCTCCGGTTAGTAGGTTAGTCCCAAAAATGAAAAAAATGTGTAAAGTAAAGCCCATAAACATCCAAAAAGGGTAATACAATAGCATGGAACAATAAAAAATTATGGATACGTTGTAGACGTATCAAGGGAACAGCGTGGCACTGGCTGAACAGCCTCCCAGAAAACTCTATTGGTAGTTGGGAAGACTTGGAGGACGCCTTCTGAGACAACTTCCAAGGTACCTATGTTCGGCCCCGAGACACCGATGACCTTAGTCACATAATCCAGCTACCCATAGAATCAGCCCGGAAGCTCTGGACCAAGTTCTTAATTAAAAAGAACCAGATTGTGGATTGTCCAGACGCCGAAGCCCTCGCAGCCTTCAAACACAGCGTCCGAGATGAGTGGCTCGCCCGACACCTCGGCCAAGACAAACCGAAGTCCATGGCAGCCCTTACCACACTAATGACTCGCTTTTGTGCGAGAGAAGATAGTTGGCAAGCTCGTAGAAGCAATAGCACTAGCGACCCGGGCACATCCGAAGCCAGGGATGGCAACGATAAGCCATGACGCAACACGCACAAGCTTCGAAACAACAACGAAGACATGACGGTCAATGCTGGATTTATTGGCTCCAAGTCCGGACAATGGAAGAAGCCATTCAAAGTAAATAAAGATGGTCCATCCAGTTTGGATAGAATACGTGATCGGCCTTGCCAGATTCACGGCACCCCCAATAAACTTGCCAATCATACCAATAGAAACTGTTGCTACGTCTTGAGCTTGTGTTGGTTTTCCTTGAAGAGGAAAGGGTGATGTAGCAATAGTAGCATAAGTATTTCCCTCAGTTTTTTAGAACCAAGGTATCAATCCAGTCGGAGGCTCCTCAAAACTCCCACACACCTACACAAACAAATAAAGAAGTTGCAACCAACGCAATAAAGGGGTTGTCAATCCCTTCACGGCCACTTGCGAAAGTGAGATATGATAGAGATAGTATGATAAGATAAATATATTTTTGGTATTTTATAATATAGATTGGAAAAGTAAAGATGCAAATAAAAGTAGATTGAAAGCTTATATGATAAAAGATAGACCCGGGGGCCATAGGTTTCACTAGTGGCTTCTCTCAAGATAGCATAAGTATTACGGTGGGTGAACAAATTACTGTCGAGCAATTGATAGAAAAGCGAATAATTATGAGATTGTCTAGGCATGATCATGTATGTAGGCATCACGTCCGTGAAATGTAGACCGACTCCTGCCTGCATCTACTACTATTACTCCACACATCGACCGCTATCCAGCATGCATCTAGAGTATTAAGTTCATAAGAACAGAGTAACGCATTAAGAAATATGACATGATGTAGAGGGATAAACTCATGCAATATGATATAAACCCATCTTTTTATCCTCGATGGAAACAATACAATACGTGCCTTGCTGCCCTTGCTGTCACTGGGAAAGGACACCGCAAGATTGAACCCAAAGCTAAGCACTTCTCCCATTGCAAGAAAGATCAATCTAGTAGGCCAAACCAAACTGATAATTCGAAGAGACTTGCAAAGATAACTCAATCATACATAAAAGAATTCGGAGGAGATTCAAATATTTCTCGTAGATAAACTTGATCATAAACCCACAATTCATCGGATCTCGACAAACACACCGTAAAAAGAGTTTACATCGAATAGATCTCCAAGAAGATCGAGGAGAACATGGTATTGAGATCCAAAGAGAGAGAAGAAGCCATGTAGCTAATAACTATGGACCCGAAGGTCTATGGTAAACTACTCACAACTCATCGGAGGGGCTATGGTGTTGATGTAGAAGTCCTCCATGGTCGATTCCCCCTCCGACGGAGCACCGGCAAAGGCTCCAAGATGGGATCTCGCGGATACAGAAGGTTACGGCGGTGGAATTAGGTTTTCGTTGGCTCCCCTGATGTTTTTGGGGTACGTGGGTACATATAGGAGGAAGAAGTAGGTCGATGGCCGCCCGAGGGGCCCACAAGATAGGGGGGCGTCCCCTATAGGGGCGGGCGCGCCCTCCACCCTCGTGGCCGCCTCGTCTACTTCTTGGCTTTCACTCCAAGTACTCTGGATCACGTTTGTTCCAAAAATCACGCTCCCGAAGGTTTCATTCCGTTTTGACTCCGTTTGATATTCCTTTTCTTCGAAACACTGAAACAAGCAACAAAACAACAATACGGGCTGGGCCTCCGGTTAGTAGGTTAGTCCCAAAAATGTTATAAATGTGTAAACTAAAGCCCATAAACATCCAAAACGGGTAATATAATAGCATGGAACAATCAAAAATTATAGATACGTTGGAGACGTATCAAGCATCCCCAAGCTTAATTCCTGCTCGTCCTCGAGTAGGTAAATGATAAAAGCAGAAGTTTTGATGTGGAATGCTACCTAGCATAATTCTCAATGTAATTTTCTTTATTGTGGCATGAATGTTCAGATCCAAATGATTCAAAATAAAAGTTCATATTGACATAAGAAATAGTAATACTTCAAGCATACTAATAAAAGCAATCATGTCTTCTCAAAATAACATGGCTAAAGAAAGTTCATCCCTACAAAATCATATAGTTAGGCTATGCTTCATTTCGTCACACAAAAATGCTCCCAAATTCTACACCCCCGATAACAAGCCAAGAATTTGTTTCATACTTAAATAACCTCAAACTTTTTCAACTTTCATGCAATACATGAGTGTGAGCCATGGATATAACACTATGGGTGGAATAGAATATGATGATGGGGATTGTGTGGAGAATACAAAAAAGGAGAAGGTCTCACATTGACGAAGATAACCAACGGGCTATGGAGATGCCCATCAGTTGATGTCAACATGAGGAGTAGGGTTTGCCATGCAACGGATGCACTAGAGCTATAAATGTATGAAAGCTCAACAAAACAAAACTAGTGGGTGTGCATGCAACTCGCTTGCTCACGAAGACCTAGGGCGTTTTGAGGAAGCCCATCGTAGGAATATACAAGCCAAGTTCTATAATGAAAAATTCCCACTAGTATATGAAAGTGACAACATATGAGACTCTCTACATGAAGAACATGGTGCTACTTTGAAGCACAAGTGTGGAAAAGAGATAGTAACATTGCCCCCTTTTTTATTTTTATTTTTTCTGTTTTTTCTTTTTTTTGGGACTTTTTTTGGCCTTTTTTTTTCTTTTTGGCCTTTCTTCTTTTTTTCTTTTTGGGGACAATGCTCTAAAAATGATGATCATCACACCTTTATTGATTTACAACTCCTGAATTACAACTCAAAACTAGAACAAGATACGACTCTATATGAATGCCTCTGGTGGTGTACCGGGATGGGCAATGAAACAAGAGTGACATGTATGAAAAATTATGCAAAGTGGCATTGCCACAAATACGATGTCAACTACATGATCATGCAATGGCAATATGACAATAGTAATGCGTGTCATGATGATAAACGGAACGATGGAAATTTGCATGGCAATATATCTCGGAATGGCTATGGAAATGCCATAATAGGTAGGTATGGTGGCTGTTTTGAGGACGATATAAGGAGGTTTATGTGTGATAGAGCATATCGTATCGCGGGGTTTGGATGCAGCGGCGAAGTTTGCACCAACTCTCAAGGTGAGAAAAGGCAATGCACGGTACCGAAGAGGCTAGCAATGATGCAAAGGTAAAAGTGCGTATAATCCATGGACTCAACATTAGTCAAAAGAACTCATATACTTATTGCAAAAATCTACAAGTCATCAAAAACCAAGCACTACGCGCATGCTCCTATAGGGATAGATTGGTAGGAAAAGACCATCGCTCGTCCCCGACCGCCACTCATAAGGATGCACAATCCAAGGACACTTCATGTTTCAAATTTGTTACACAACTTTAACCATACGTGCATGCTACGGGACTTGCTAACTTCAACACAAGCATTCTTTAAATTCATAATCACCCAACTAGCATGACTTTAATATCACTACCTCCATATCTCAAAACAATTATCAAGTATCAAATTGATCATAGCATCTGAGGGAGTACTGGATTAAGGGGTCCTCGGACAGCCGGATTATATACTTTGGCCGGACTGTTGGACTATGAAGATACAAGATTGAAGACTTCATCCCATGTCCGGATGGGACTCTCCTTTGCGTGGAAGGCAAGCTTGGATATTCGGATATGTAGATTTCCTTCTCTGTAACTGACTCTGTGTAACCCTAGCCCCCTCCAGTGTTTATATAAACCGGAGGGTTTAGTCCGTAGGACAACAACAATCATAATCATAGGCTAGCTTCTAGGGTTAAGCCTCTATGATCTCGTGGTAGATCAACTCTTGTAATACTCATATCATCAAGATCAATCAAGCAGGAAGTAAGGTATTACCTCCATCGAGAGGGCCCGAACTTGGGTAAAACATCGTGTCCCTTGCCTCCTGTTACAGTTAGCCTTAGACGCATAGTTCAGGACCCCCTACCCGAGATCCGCCGGTTTTGACACCGACATTGGTGCTTTCATTGAGAGTTCCACTGTGTCGTCGTGATAAGGCTTGATGGCTCCTTCAATCATCTTCAACAACGTAGTCCAGGGGGAGGTTTTCCTTCCCGGACAGATCTTTGTATTCGGCGGCTTCGTACTGCGGGCCAATTCGCTTGGCCATCTGGAATAGATGGATAGCTACGCCCCTGGCCATCAGGTCGGGTTTGGAAGCTTAAACTATACTGCTGACATCCGCGGAGACTTGATCTTCGACGGATTCGAGCCCATGCCGGGTGCGCCAAACGGTCACGACGGGCATGACTTTGATCTGCCATCAGACAGTATTCGGGAAATCGTGCCTGCGGTGGCGCCGGGAATCAATCCGGAGCAGATCGCGCCTTCCGAGGGCGGGTGGATGGACCCCGTCATGGGGGCCACACACTCAGCGGCGTCGGAGCCGAATACTGATGCCACCTCCTATGAGGATGGTGTCATCGGACCCTCGGACTCGTCTCCGGCTACAGGATCCGAGCCACGTGCGTCCGTGCCTATCGAATCGGATTGGGCACCCATCATGGAGTTCACCACCCCGGATATTTTTCAGCACTCTCCCTTAGGAGATGTGCTAAACTCATTAAGGTCTCTCTCCTTGTCGAGAGATTCCTGGCCGAACTATGTCCGGCTCGAGTGGGAAGCGGACGACGAAGAAATTCGTTCCCCACCCACCACCCAGTTAATAGCCACTATCGATGACTTAACCGACATGCTTGACTTCGACTCCGAAGACATTGACGGTATGGACGACGATGCAGGAGAAGAACAGGAACCACCGCCTATAGGGTGCTGGACTGCCACCTCATCATACGATATTTACATGGTGGACACCCTTAAAGAGAGCAATGGCGATGAGGCAATGGGAGATAACCCCTTGGAGAAGCAATCCAGACACCGGCGTCATCAGCGCCGCTCCAAACCCCTCCATAGCAAAAACAGTGATACCGGCACAAGAAATAACAATTCGGATGGTGCCAAAGACAAGGACAATCCTGCCCAGCCAGGCTCCGAGTAGGCCGAGCAAGAGGATGGGCAAGCTAGCCCTAAAGAACAGGCAACTGGTGGAGAATCAGAGGACGACAACTACATGCCTCTCTCCGAAGACGAAGTGAGCCTTGGCGACGAAGAATTCATCGTGCCTGAGGATCCCGTCAAGCAGGAGCGCTTCAAACACTGGCTTATAGCCAGTGCAAAAAGTCTGAAGAAAAAGCAGCAATAGCTTCAAGCTGATCAAGATCTGCTAACGTTCCGATGGACCGAGGTCCTGGCTGCCGAGGAATACGGACTCGAGCGCCCTAGCAAAATCTACCCAAAGCGCAGGCTGCTACCTCAACTCGAGGAGGAGGCTTTAAAGCCCACGCTACCAGCGCATGATGTGGCTGACCGGCCACCACGTGGCCAAGACAAAGCGGCATACCAGCCTGAAGTCCAAACGAAACACCATCGCCAATCAAACGATAATACTAAGGCCCGGGGCTACACGAAGGACCTGCGAGATGTATTGGAAAACAAAGCAGAACAACCAAGATCGATCTACGGATCACGGAGGGGCGCCACAAGACATGACGTTGACCGTCACGCTGGATACAACAAACCAAAGTCCGGCCGGGCAGAATACAATAGGCCGGATTCATTTTAACTACGCCGGGATGTAGCCCGGCATAGAGGCGCCGCACACCATTATGCTTCACTGATGAAGTTATGGATCACGAATACTGTGAAGGGTTTAAGCCCGTAAACATTGAATCATACGATGGCACAACAGACCCCGCGGTACGGATCGAAGATTTTCTTCTCCACATTCAAATGGCCCGTGGCGATGACTTACATGCCATAAAGCACCTACCACTTAAGCTCAAAGGACCGGATCGGCATTGGCTGAATAGCCTGCCAGTGATACGTATTGAGCTTGCGTTCGTTTTCCTTGAAGAGGAAAGGGTGATGCTGCAATAGTAGCATAAGTATTTCCCTCAGTTTTTGAGAACCAAGGTATCAATCCAGTAGGAGGCTCCTCAAAAGTCTCACGCACCTACACAAACAAACAAAGAACACACAACCAACGTAATAAAGGGGTTGTCAATCCCTTCACGACCACTTGCGGAAGTGAGATCTGATAGAGATAGTATGATAAGATAAATATATTTTTGGTATTTTACAATATATATGCAAAAAGTAAAGATGCAAATAAAAGTAGATAGGAAGTTTACATCATAAAAGATAGACCCGGGGGCCATAGGTTTCACTAGAGGCTTCTCTCAAGATAGCGTAAATATTATGGTGGGTGAACAAATTACTGTCGAGCAATTGATAGAAAAGCGAATAATTATGAGATTATCTAGGCATGATCATGTATATAGGCATCACGTCCGCAACAAGTAGACCGACTCCTTCCTGCATCTACTACTATTACTCCACACATAGACCGACTCCTGCCTGCATCTAGAGTATTAAGTTCATAAAGAACAGGGTAACACATTAAGCAAGATGACATGATGTAGAGGGATAAACTGAAGCAATATGATGTGAACCCCATCTTTTTATCCTCGATGGCAACAATACAATACGTGCCTTGCAACCCTTTCTGTCACTTGGTAAGGACACCGCAAGATTGAACCGAAAGCTAAGCACTTCTCCCATGGCAAGAAAGATCAATCTAGTAGGCCAAACCAAACTGATAATTCGAAGAGACTTGCAAAGATAACTCAATCATACATAAAAGAATTCAGAGGAGATTAAAAAATTTCTCATAGATACACTTGATCATAAACCCACAATTCATCGGATCTCGACAAGCACATCGCAAAAAGATTTTACATCGAATAGATCTCCACAAGAGAGGGGGAGAACATTGTATTGAGATCCAAAAAGAGAGAAAAAGCCATCTAGCTAATAAGTATGGACCCGAAGGTCTATGGTAAACTGCTGACAACTCATCGGAGGGGCTATGGTGTTGATGTAGAAGCCCTCCGTGGTCGATTCCCCCTCCAACGGAGCGTCGGTGAAGGATCCAAGATGGGATCTCACGGATACAGAAGGTTACGGCGGTGGAAATTGTGTTTCGTTGGCTCCCTGGATGATTTCGAGGTACGTAGGCTTATATAGGAGGAAGAAGTACGTCGGCGGCCGCCCGAGGGGCCCACGAGATAGGGGGCATGCCCTGTAGGGGTGGGCGCGCCCTCCCCTCTCGTGGCCGCCTCGGCTGCTTCTTGACTTGCACTCCAAGTCCTCTGGATCACATTCGTTCCAAAAATCACGCTCCCGAAGGTTTCATTCCATTTGGACTCCGTTTGATATTCCTTTTCTTCGAAATACTGAAATAGGCCAAAAAAAATATGGGTTGGGCCTCCGGTTAGTAGGTTAGTCCCAAAAATGATATAATTGTGTAAAATAAAGCCCATAAACATCCAAAAGGGGTAATATAATAGCATGGAACAATCAAGAATTATAGATACGTTGGAGACGTATCAAGCATCCCCAAGCTTAATTCCTGCTCGTCCTCGAGTAGGTAAATGATAAAAACAGAATTTTTGATGTGGAATGCTACCTAGCATAATTCTAATGTAATTTTCTTTATTGTGGCATGAATATTCAGACCCAAATGATTCAAATAAGATTTCATATTGATAAAGGAAATAGTAACACTTCAAGCATACTAATCAAAGTAATCATGTCTTCTCAAAATAACATGGTTAAAGAACGTTCATCCCTACAAAATCATATAGTTAGGCTATGCTTCATTTCGTCACACAAAGATGTTCCCAACTTCTATACCCCCGATGACAAGCCAAGCAATTGTTTCATACCTAAATAATCTCAAACTTTTTCAACCTTCACGCAGTACATGAGCGTGAGCCATGGATATAGCACTATGGGTGGAATAGAATATGATGATGGGGATTGTGTGGAGAAGGCAAAAAAAGGGAAAGTCTCACATTGACGAGGATAATCAATGGGCTATGGAGATGCCCATCAATTGATGTCAACATGAGGAGTAGGGATTGCCATGCAACGGATGCACTAGAGCTATAAATGAATGCTCAACAAAAGAAAACTAGTGGGCGTGCATCCAACTTGCTTGCTCACGAAGACCTAGGGCACTTGAGGAATCCCATTGTAGGAATATACAAGCCAAGTTCTATAATGAAAAATTCCCACTAGTATGAAAAAGACAACCTATGAGACTCACTATATGAAAAACATGGTGCTACTTTGAAGCACAATATATGAGACTCACTACATGAAGAACAAGGTGCTACTTTGAAGCACAAGTGTGGAAAAAGAGATAGTAACATTGCCCTTTTTATTTATTTTCTTTTTTCTTTTCTTTTTTTTCTTTTTTTCTTTTTTTGGGCCTTTCTTTTTTTTATTTTGGCCTTTCTTATTTTTTTTCTCTTTTTTTGGGCAATGCTCTAATAATGATGATCATCACACTTTTATAGATTACAACATATGAATTACAACTCGAAACTAGAAGAAGATATGACTCTATATGAATGCCTCCGGCGGTGTACCGGGATGGTGCAATGAATCAAGAGTGACATGTATGAAAATTATGCATGGTAGCTTTGCCACAAATACGATTTCAACTACATGATCATGCAATGGCAATATGACAAAAGAATTGTATGTCATGATGATGATGAATGGAACGGTGGAAAGTTGCATGGCAATATATCTTGGAATGGCTATGGAAATGCCATAATAGGTAGGTATGGTGGCTGTGTTGAGGAAGATATAAGGAGGTTTATGTGTGATAGATCATATCGTATCACAGGGTTTGGATGCACCGGCGAAGTTTGCACCAACTCTCAAGGTGAGAAAGGGCAATGCACGGTACCGAGAGGCTAGCAATGGTGGAAAGGTAAAAGTGTGTATAATCCACGGACTCAACATTAGTCAAAAGAAATCATATACTTATTGCAAAAATTTAGAAGTCATCAAAAATCAAGCACTACATGTATGCTCCAAGGGGGATATATTGGTAGGAAAAGACCATCGCTCGTCCCCGACCGCCACTCATAAGGATGCACAAGCCAGGTACACTTCATGTTTCTAATTGGTTACACAACTTTAACCATACATGCATGCTACGGGACTTGCTAACTTAAACACAAGCATTCTTTAAATCCATAATCACCCAACTAGCATTACTTTAATATCACTACCTCCCTATCTCAAAACAATTATCAAGTATCAAATTGATCATAGCATCCAATTCACTTCCTATGATAGTTTTTATTATACCCAACTTGGATGCCTACCATTCTAGAACCAATTTTATAACCATAGCAAATACCATGCTGTTTTAAAAGACTCACAAAATAATATAAGTGAAGCATGAGAGACTAGCAATTTCTACAAAAATAAGTCACCGCCGTGCTCTAAAAGATATAAGCGAAGCACTAGAGCAAACACTATCAAGCTTAAAAGATATAAGTGAAGCACATAGAGTATTCTAGCAAATTCTAATCAAGTAGGCTTCTCCTAAAAGGTGTGTACAACAATGATGATTGTGGTAAACTAAAAAGCAAAGACTAAATATAATACACGACGCTCCAAGCAAAACACATATCATGTGGCGAATGAAAATATAGCTCCAAGTAAAGTTACCAATGAACGAAGACGAAAGAGGGGATGCCTTCCCGGGGCATCCCCAAGCTTAGGCTTTTGTCTATTCTTGAATATCTTGGGGTGCCATGGGCATCCCCAAGCTTAGGCTTTTGCCACTACTTATTCCATAGTCCATCAATGCTTTACCCAAAACTTGAAAACTTCACAACACAAAACTCAACAGGAAATCTTCTAAGCTCCGTTAGTGAAAGAAAACAAAACCACCACATAAGGTACTATAATGAACTCATTCTTTATTTTTTTGTGTTAAACCTACTGTATTCCAACTTCTGTATGGTTTATAAACTAATTTACTAGCCATAGATGCATCAAAATAAGCAAACAACACACGAAAAACAGAATCTGTCAAAAACAGAACAGTCTGTAGCAATCTGTACTAACGCAAACTTCTGGAACTCTAAAAATCCTACCAAAATAGGAAGTCTTGGAAAATTTGTCTATTGATCAACAGCAAAAAAGAATCAACGCAAAAACACGTTTCTGTGATTTAACAAAACTAAATTCTTGCGCGCAAAGTTTCTGTTTTCCAGCAGAATCAAATCAACTATCATCATAGGTTATCCTATAGGTTCTACTTGGCACAAACACTAATTAAAATATAAAAACACATCTAAACAGAAGGTATATATAAAATTTATTACTAAACAGGAACAAAAACAAAAAACACAAATAAAATTGGGTTGCCTCCCAACTAGCGCTATCGTTTAACACCCCTAGCTAGGCATAAAAGCGAAGATAGATCTAAGTAGTGCCATCTTTGGCACTAAATTCATAAGTAGCTTGCATGATAGGTTCAAAAGGTAATTTGTCTTTCTTTCTTGGAAAGTGCTCCATGCCCTTTTTTAATGGAAATTGGAATCTAATACTCCCTTCCTTCACATCAATAATTGTGCCAATCGTTCTAAGGAAAGGTCTACCAAGAATAATAGGGCAAGAAAGATTGCCATCAATATCAAGAACGATAAAATCTATAGGCACCAAATTTCTATTTTCAGCAATGAGAACATCATTGATCTTTCCCATTGACTTTTTAATGATGGAATCCGCAAGGTGGAAATTTAAAGAGCAATCATCAAGATCATGGAAACCTAGAATATCACATAAAGTTTTTGGAATCGTGGAAACACTAGCACCCAAATCACACAAAGCAAAACACTCATGATCTTTAATTCTAATCTTTATAGTAGGTTCCCACTCATCATTAAGCTTTCTAGGTATAGAAACTTCCAAATTAAGTTTTTCATCATAAGATTGCATCAAGGCATCAACGATATGTTTGGTAAAAGCTTTATTTCGACTATAAGCATGAGGAGAATTAACAATAGGTTGCAACAAGGAAATACAACCTTCTAAAGAAAAATTAACATAATCAAATTCCTTGAAATCCGAGATAGTGGGTTCAATACTATTTAAAGTCATGACCTCTCCAATCCCACTTTTACCAAATTTAGCATCAAGATCTAAAAACTCCGAATTCTTGGGACGCCTTCTAGGTAAAGTTGACTCATCTTTAGTCCCATAATTATCAAGATTCATATTGCAAAACAAAGATCTAATAGGAGACACATGAATAACTTTAAGATCTTCATCATTATTTTCATTGAAACTAGAAAACCACGCCTTTACAAAGCAATATTTCTTAGCACGCAATCTAGCGGTTCTTTCCTTGCACTCATTAATGGAAATTCTCATTGCTTTGGGAGACTAATTGATATCATGCTTAGGAGGAGAAGATCTAAGTTTAAGAGAATCAACATCAAGCGAAAGTCTATCAATGTTCCTAGCCAAATCATCAACTTTGAGCAATTTTTCTTAAAGCAAGGCATTAAAATTCTTTTGAGAAATCATAAATTATTTCACACTATTCTCAAAATCAGAGGGCATCTTATTAAAATTACCATCAGAATTATTGTAGGAATTTCCATAATTATTAGAGGAATTACTAGGGAATGGTCTAGAATTAAAGTTTCCTCTGTAAGCATTGTTACCGAAACTATTCCTACCAACAAAATTCACATCCATAGATTCATTATTATTCTCAATCAAAGTAGACAAAGTCATATCATTGGGATCAAGAGGAGTATTTTTAGTAGCAAAAAACTTCATGAGTTCATCCATCTTTCCACTCAAAACATTGATTTCTTCTATAGCATGCACTTTTTTACTAGAAGATCTTTCAGTGTGCCATTGAGAATAATTAGACATAATATTATAAAGAAGTTTTGTAGCATCTCCTAACATGATTTCCATAAACGTGCCTCCCACGGCCGAATCTAAGAGATTTCTAGAAGCAAAGTTCAAACCGGCATAAAAATTTTGTATGATCATCCATAAATTCAAACCATGATTAGGGCAATTGCGAATCATCAATTTCATTTTTTCCCAAGATTGGGCAACATACTCATGATCAAGTTGTTTAAAATTCATAATATCGTTTCTAAGAGTGATGATCTTAGCGGGAGGAAAATACTTAGAGATAAAAGCATCTTTGCACTTGTTCCAAGAATCAATATTATTTTTAGGCAAAGACGAAAACCAAACTTTAGCATGATCTCTAAGTGAAAACGGAAATAACTTCAAGTTAACAATATCATTATCCGTATCTTTCTTCTTTTGCATATCACACAAATCAACAAAGTTGTTTAGATGAGTAGCAACATCTTCACTAGGAAGGCCGGCGAATTGATCTTTCATAACAAGATTCAGCAAAGTAGTATTGATTTCACAAGACTCAACATCATTAAGAGGAGCAATCGTAGTACTAAGGACATCATTATTGTTGGTATTCGAGAAATCACACAATTTGGTATTATCATGCGCCATGGCAACAAGTAATCCAACGCACAAGCAAACAGAAAAAGGCAAGCGAAAAAGAGAGGGGGAGATTGGGAAAGAGAGGGCCAACAAAACGGCAAGGGTGAAGTGGGGGAGAGGAAAACGAGAGGCAAATGGCAAATAATGTAAATGCGAGGGAGATGAGTTTGTGATGGGTACTTGGTATGTCTTGACTTGAGGGAAGACCTCCCCAGCAACGGCGCCAGAAATCCTTCTTGCTACGTCTTGAGCTTGCATTGGTTTTCCTTGAAGAGGAAAGGGTGATGCAGCAATAGTAGCGTAAGTATTTCCCTCATTTTTTGAGAACCAAGGTATCAATCCAGTAGGAGGCTCCTCAAAACTCCCATGCACCTACACAAACAAACAAAGAACTCGCAACCAACACAATAAAGGGGTTGTCAATCCCTTCACGGCCACTTGCGAAAGTGAGATCTGATAGAGATAGTATGACAAGATAAATATATTTTTGGTACTTTATAATATAGATGCAAAAAGTAAAGATGCAAATAAAAGTAGATAGGAAGTTTATATGATAAAAGATAGACCCGGGGGCCATAGGTTTCACTAGAGGCTTCTCTCAAGATAGCATAAGTATTACGATGGGTGAACAAAGTACTGTCGAGCAATTGATAGAAAAGCGAATAATTCTGAGATTAGCTAGGCATGATCATGTATATAGGCATCACATCCACAACAAGTAGACCGACTCCTACCTGCATCTACTACTATTATTCCACACATCGACTGACTCCTGCCTGCATCTAGAGTATTAAGTTCATAAAGAACAGAGTAATGCATTAAGCAAGATGACATGATGTGGAGGGATAAACTCAAGGAATATGATGTAAACCCCATCTTTTTATCCTGGATGGCAACAATACAATACGTGCCTTGCAACCCTTTCTGTCACTGGGTAAGGACACCGCAAGATTGAACCCAAAGCTAAGCACTTCTCCCATGGCAAGAAAGATCAATCTAGTAGGCCAAACCAAACTGATAATACGAAGAGACTTGCAAACATAACTCAATCATACATAAAAGAATTCAGAGGAGATTCAAATATTTCTCGTAGATAAACTTGATCATAAACCCACAATTCATCGGATCTCGAGAAACACACCGCAAAAAGAGTTTAGATCGAATAGATATCCATGAGAGAGGGGGAGAACATTGTATTGAGATCCAAAAAGAGAGAAGAAGCCATCTAGCTAATAACTATGGACCCGAAGGTCTGTGATAAACTACTCACAACTCATCGGAGGGGCTATGGTGTTGATGTAGAAGCCCTCCGTTGTCGATTCCCCCTCCGGTGGAGCGCCGGCGAAGGCTCCAAGATGGGATCTCGCGGATACAGAAGGTTACGTCAGTGGAAATTGTGTTTCGTTGGCTCCCTGGATGTTTTCGGGGTATGTAGGCTTATATAGGAGGAAGAAGTATGTCGGTGGCCGCCCGAGGGGCCCACGAGACAGGGGGCGCGCCCTGTAGGGGTGGGCGCGCCCTCCCCTCTCGTGACCGCCTCGGCTGCTTCTTGACTTGCACTAGAAGTCCTCTGGATCACGTTCGTTCCAAAAATCACGCTCCCGAAGGTTTCATTCCGTTTGGACTTCGTTTGATGTTCCTTTTCTTCAAAATACCGAAATAGGCAAAAAAAACAGCAATAGGGGTTGGGCCTCCGGTTAGTAGGTTAGTCCCAAAATGATATAAATGTGTAAAATAAAGCCCATAAACATCCAAAAGGGGTAATATAATAGCATGGAACAATCAAAAATTATAGATACGTTGGAGACGTATCAGCCAGCAAGTTCCATTGGCAGTTGGGAGGATCTAGAAGACGCGTTCCTCGATAACTTCCAGGGCACATACGTGCGACCACCGGATGTTGATGACTTAAGTCACATAACCCAACAGCCCGGAGAGTCAGCCAGGAAATTCTGGACTCGGTTCTTAACTAAAAAGAACAAAATTATCGACTGTCCGGATGCCGAAGCCTTAGCAGCCTTCAAGCACAACATCTGCGACGAATGGCTCGCCCGACATCTCGGCCGAGAGAAGCCGAAGTCCATGGCAGCCCTCACGACACTTATGGCCCGCTTCTGCACGGGCGAGGACAGCTGGCTGGCTCGCAGCAACATCACACCCAAAAACTGAGGCGATTCAGACGCCAGGGATAGCAATGACAAGCCACGACGAAATAGACACAAGCATCGCAATAATGGCGACAATGCCGAAGACACGACAGTCAATGCCGGATTCGGAGGCTTTAAATCCTTACAGCAGAAAAAGCCATTCAAAAGGAACAGTCTGGGCTCATCCAGCTTGGACCGCATTCTCGATCGCTCGTGTCAAATTGACGGCACCCCCGATAAACCAGCCAACCACACAAACAGGGAATGTTGGGTGTTTAAACAGGCCGGCAAGTTGAATACCAAAAACAAGGAAAAGGGGCTGCATAGCGACGACGACGAGGAGCCTCGACCACCGAATACGGGAGGACAGAAGAAATTCCCTCCCCAGGTGAAAACAGTAAATATGATATACGCAACCCATATTCCCAAGAGGGAACGGAAGCGCGTACTAAGGGACGTCTATGCGATGGAGCCAGTCGCCCCAAAGTTCAACCCATGGTCCTCTTGCCCGATCACCTCGATCGCAGGGACCATCCTACCAGTATCCGTCATGGCTGTTCGGCCGCATTGGTCCTAGACTCCATCATTGATGGATTCCATCTCACACGAGTCCTCATGGACGGTGGCAGCAGATTGAACCTGCTCTATCAGGATACAGTGCGCAAAATGGGCATCGACCCCTCAAGGATCAAGCCCACAAAAACCACCTTCAAGGGTGTCATACCCAGTGTGGAGACCTGTTGTACGGGCTCAATCACATTGGAAGTGGTCTTCGGATCTTCGGACAATTTCCGAAGCGAGGAGTTAATATTCGACATCGTACCCTTCCGCAGTGGCTATCGTGCACTGCTCGGACGAACCGCATTCGCCAAATTCAATGCGCTACAGCATTATGCATACCTGAAGCTCAAAATGCTAGGACCTCGCGGGGTTATCATAGTTAATGAAAACACAGAGCGCTCTCTCCGCACGGAGGAGCACACTGCGGCCCTCGCGGCGGAAGTACAAAATGGCTTTCTTAGGCAAACAGCCAACTCGGCGATTAATAACGCGGATACCATCAAGCGAGTCCGGAGTACTCCGCAACAGGATCATCCGGCACGACCAGAGCTCGACTAGCAACCCGGCCTCCGCCCTAGTCCAAGTCAAACGGCAAAATTTGTGCCGCGCGTACATCACTATGCACTTAAAATACCCTAGGCACAGGCGGAGGCACGACCATAACACGGTCCACAATGCGGTTCGACCGCCCCGGGACACACGCATTTTCGCACCCCCTTTTCTTTCAGGTCCCTATCTTCAGGAGGCTCTTCCGAAGGACCAGCTATCAAGCACATAGCGGGACGGACACACCAGGAGGATAAGAAGCTCTGGCGTACGAGGGAATCCTCAGGTGGTCTCTGTTAATGATCGTTATACCTGTTTTACATAACCGCATACCGCCCGCTCCTGGTCAGGACGTGTCAAACAGTCCTATTCTGCTTATCACACTACTTGTATATGTACAATTTGACGTATCATTTGAATAACAAGGGAAAATAGTATACAGCGTCAGCTTGCTATTACGTTTATCTATCCCTTTTCTTTACTGCTTATTTATCACACACGTGCATTTTGGCACGACCTGTTTGCCAGGGGCTTCAGTACCCCATAACCTGGCAAGAGAAGTCCGAACACTTTCGAGAGTGCGGCACCCCGAACTTATAGCACTATATGCATCAGCTCCGAATCATGTCTTGGGTCAATAGTTGGGTTTGCCCGGCTCACATGTTTTGGTACCTTACATTCCGCTATATCGGCTAAGGTAGCGCAGGGAGAACTACTGTGATTGTGTCCCGGTTCTTCCAGATGAGCACCTCAGTAGAGAAAGCCAAAAACTGACTGTCATGATATGGCGAGAGCTGGTCACTGTTTGAGAGGTCTCAAATCGTTAAAGATTTTTTCTGCTTCAGGCGAGGAATCAACCTCATCCGATTTAGGCGTGTATAGCACCCCAAGTCCGGCTTTCCGGATACTAGGGGCTTCGCCAAAATTTAAAATTGTAGACTTCTATGGCTAAGTGAGGGCGATAAAGCCGTATAGTCCGATTGCCTCATTCACGGTGCTAAACACCTCCTTAAAAGGACCAAAAACTTGGATAAAGAGTGTTTATACTTATCCCGAACACCCCAGTACTAGTTACATGGGCGGGGAATCCGACGACTGGCCAACTCTCAAGATTTTTTTAAACGGCCGCACAGAAGGTAATATTTTAAATTAACAGGTGCTACATAGCGCACATGAACTGGTTTTCATAATACAGCATGACATGAGTACATTCATTTAAATATAGCATCCTTAGTACATTCATCTGCCACAAGGCGGGCACCCTTAATGACATTGTCATAGTACTGTTCGGGGTGGCGATGCTCCTTGCCCTTCGGCAGCCCCTCTGTCACCAGCTTCTCGGTGTCCATCTTCCACTAGTGCACCTTCGCACGGGCCAAGGCCCTGCGCGCATCTTCAATGCAGACGGACCGCTTAACGACTCCAAGCCGCGGACAGGCATTCACCATCCACTTGACAAAGCCGAAGTAGCTGCTGGGCAGGGGCTTGCCAGGCCACAGCGGGACTATGAAGTCCGTGATGGCTAGTTCGGCCGCCTTGTGAAGTTCGACCAGTTGCTTTAGCTGGTCGCTCAAGGATATCGGATGTTCGGCCCCAATATATTGGGACCAAAACAGCTTATCCATCGAGCTCCCCTCCTCGGTCCAGTAGAACTCTGCGGCATCAGTGATGCTACGCGGCAGATCTGCGAATGCTCCTGGAGAGCTCTAAATTCGGGTAAGTAAAAGGAAAGTCACTTTCACATGCTTGCTTCGCATAATGAAAGCCTTACCCGCAGCTATCTTCTTGGCCGCCTCAATTTCCTAGAGGGCCTTCTGGGCTTCAGCCTTGGCGTCTAGTGTGCTCTGACGGGCCTTCGCAAGCTCTGACTCTTGCGTCTTGGAGTCACGCTCCATGGACTCAATTTTTTTGATGAAGTCCTGAAGCTCTTGCTGGACCTCATCAACTCGTGCCTCTTGTTTTTCGCGCTCGGTGCGCTGCTTGGCCACTTTGTTTTCAGCCTCGGACAACGCCTTCTTAAGGGCCGCCACTTCGGTCATGGCCCCTAGTAAAATCCATCGTGCTTCTATTAGCGTCAACGATGTTTTCCATTGTATATAACATTCAGACGGGGTATTGCTTACCTTTGTTCTCCTCGAGCTGCCTCTTCACGAGGCGAGCTCTTCTTCGGCCCGCCCAAGGCTCTGCCTCAGTCCGGAGACCTCCGCAGTGGGAGCGGCGGCGGCCAGCAGCGACGCCTGCTTATTCACAAAGGCATAATATGATTAGACTCCTGGAAAAAATATTTGATCCTATGTTCGGCTTTTCTTCCCGAACACCAAACAGAGCATCAGGGGCTACTATCTGTACTGTGATACTTTCTCATAATTTAAAATACTTACCTCAAAGCCTGTCAGGAGGCTGGCGCAGGCTTCGGTCAATCCGCTTTTGGCGGACTGAACCTTCGCAATCACCGTACTCATAAGAGTACGGTGTCCTTCATCAAGGGAAGTGCTCTGAAGCGCTTCCACCAAATTATCCGATGCCTCTAGATGGGCATAGGTCATCGGCACAGACGGCTCGCCCCCCTTGACGGGTGGCTGCCTGCCTAAATCCGAACCAATGGAGGTTTCGGTGCAGTATTCGGCCAGGGGCCAAGCGTGATGCGGCCCCCCTCATCCGAATCCATTGGGATCTCCCCCCCATGAGCCCGGCATCGGGAGTCTCGCCTTGAGGCATCTCCGGGACTACCTGCTCCTGTCCCGGTATCCTCTGAGATAACACCTCGGTGTCATCCGCGGGCCGGGGTGTAGAAGCCGTCGGGAGAGAATAGCTATTCATCTCCGACGAGCTCAAAGACCTATCCGAGGAGGATGACTCGATGTGAGCTTTGGATGGACTGCACAAGAAAATCTTGACATAATAAGTAAAGCTAAAAATATGCAAGAAGTATTATGGTATCCAAATACTTACGACCTCGCCAGGGGCTTGGCCCTGGGTAGCCACTCCTCCTCGCTGTAGGCGGCGGTTGTGGAGTGGTCCGGAGGGAGGTTCCTTCCCTTCTTGGACCCTTCGGCCTCCCCGGAAGGGGTGGCCCTCCTTTTGTTCCCCCCCCATCGGTTTGGGGGAGAGGGTTTTCTTCCTCCTCCTCCTCATTGTCATTGGAGGAGTGCGCCTCGGTGTCTTCGGACGATGAGTCCGACACCACCTTGCACCAGAGACTTTTCCTGGTCCCCATGGCCTTCTTCTTGGCCTTCTCCTCTAGCACCTCATAGGGCGCCAGAACCAGCATCTTCGTCAGGGGAGCGGTTGCTGGATCTTCAGGCAACAGAGCCGAACAGTCGATCCGCTCCACCGTCGCCACGTAGTCCTGTTAGATCAGTATGATGGCTTAAGTTCCTCCCACGAACATACTGAGGAAAGGCACATCTTGCGAAATGAAGAATGCTTACCGCATTGGCATGGCGCTTGGCGCTGAGTCCGCGGTCCTCGGTGGTGGGAGGAGGAACTTTGTTGGCCTTGAACAACACCTTCCAAACGTCTTTGTGCATCGTATCAAAGAGCTCTTGCAGTGTCTGGTGTTTGGCCGCGTCGAACTCCCATAGGTTGAATGCCCGTCTTTGACATGGGAGAATCCGGTGAAATAGCATGACCTAGACCACGTTGACAAGCTTGATCTTCTTGGTTGTCATATTTTTAACGCAGTTCTGGAGTCCGGTCAGCTCCGCGGATGCACCCCAGGTTAGGCCCTTCTCCTTCCAGGAGGTGAGCCGCATGGGGATGTCAGATCGGAATTCGAGGGCCGCCGCCCAGTTGGCGTTGCGTGGCTCAGTGATGTAGAACCACCCCGATTGCCACCCCTTCACGGTCTCCATGAAGGAGCCTTCGAGCCAGGTGACGCTGGGCATCTTGCCCACCATGGCGCCTCCACACTCCGCCTGCTGGCCAACCACAATCTTCGGCTTCACGTTGAAGATCTTTAGCCATAGGCCGAAGTGGGGCCTGATGCGGAGAAAAGCCTCGCACACGACGATAAACACCGAGATATTGAGGATGAAATTAGGGGCTAGATCATGAAAATCCAGCCCATAATAGAACATGAGCCTGTAGACAAATGGATGGAGGGGGAATCCCAGTCTGCGGACGAAGTGGGTGAGGAACACGACCCTCTCGTGGGGTCCCGGAGTCGGAATGATCAACCCTGCGTCCGAGAGCCGGTGCGCGATGTCTGCGGCCAAGTATCCAGCCGCCCGGAGCTTCGTAATGTCCTCCTCCTTGACGGAGGAGGCCATCCACTTGCCTCCCGCTCCGGACATGTTTGGCTGTAGGGAGAAGGTGAGAAATGGGGTGCTGGAGATCGAGCGTGCAAGAATGGATGAGCGAAGAAGGAAGGAGGCGTGGGTGAGAAAGGAGAATCCTTATCTCTTTATAATGGCGGTAGAAACTGTGCGCCTCCCCACTTGCCCGTTAAAATCGTTTATTTCCCAAGCGCCACGATTGATGGCGCGGTTGGGTTACCCATACCCGTATTGATGACAATCCCGTGATAAGGGGACACGATCTCTGCTTCGACAAGACGTGTCAGGGAAACCGCCTCGCATTACGTGCGGTAGCTGGTTGTGAAAAATGGTTCGAATTATGACTGGGCTGTGGCATGATGTCACTCTATGAAAAAATTGTCTGCAGAGTAGATTTGGGGAATATTGTGCTCTCTACGGTGGTATGTGGATTTTGTTTTGCAGAGTCAGACACGATTCTTGTGTTCTAAGTCTTCTATGGAGTATCCGGAGAAGGAACCCGCCTTGCAATGCCGAAGAAAATCTGCACGCCGGACTCATCATCATTGAAGCCTGGTTCAGGGGCTACTGAGGGAGTCCTGGATTAAGGGGTCCTCGGATAGCCGGACTCTATACTTTGGCCGGACTGTTGGACTATGAAGATACAAGATTGAAGACTTTGTCCCATGTCCGGATGGGACTCTCCTTTGCGTGGAAGGCAAGCTTGAATATTCGGATATGTAGATTTCCTTCTCTGTAACCCTAGCCCCCTCCGGTGTCTATATAAACCGGAGGGTTTAGTCTGTAGAACAACAACAATCATAATCATAGGCTAGCTTCTAGGGTTTAGCCTCTACGATCTCGTGGTAGATCAACTCTTGTAATACTCATATCATCAAGATCAATCAAGCAGGAAGTAGGGTATTACCTCCATCGAGAGGACCCGAACCTGGGTAAAACATCGTGTCCCTTCCCTCCTGTTACCATTAGCCTTAGATGCACAGTTTGGGACCCCCTACCCGAGATCCGCCGGTTTTGACACCGACAACATCCAATTCACTTCCTATGATAGTTTTTATTATACCCAACTTGGATGCCCACCATTCTAGGACCAATTTTATAACCATAGCAAATACCATGCAGTTCTAAGAGACTCTCAAAATAATATAAGTGAAGCATGAGATACTAGCAATTTCTACAAAATTAAGCCACCGTCGTGCTCTAAAAGATATAAGTGAAGCACTAGAGCAAAAACTATCTAGCTCAAAAGATATAAGTGAAGCACATAGAGTATTCTATTAAATTCCAATCAAGTGGGATTCTCCCAAAAGGTGTGTACAGCAAGGATGATTGTGGAAAACTAAAAATCAAATACTAATATCATACAAGACGCTCCAAGCAAAACACATATCATGTGGCGAATAAAAATATAGCTCCAAGTAAAGTTACCGATAAACGAAGACGGAAGAGGGGATGCCTTTCGGGGGCATCCCCAAGCTTAGGCTTTTGGCTATTCTTGAATATCTTGGGGTGCCATGGGCATCCCCAAGCTTAGGATCTTGCCACTCCTTATTCCATAGTCCATCAAATCTTTACCCAAAACTTGAAAAGTTCACAACACAAAACTCAACAGGAAATCTCATAAGCACCGTTAGTGAAAGAAAAAAAGACCACCACATAAGGTACTGTAATGAACTCATTATTTATTTATATTGGTGCTAAACCTACTGTATTTCAAGTTCTCTATGGTTCATACCACTTAATACTAGCCATAGATGCATCAAAATAAGCAAACAACACACGAAAAACAGAATTTGTCAAAAACAGAACAATCTATAGCAATCTGTAACCCATGAATACTTCTCGAACTCTAAAAATCCTACCAAAATAGGAAGTCCTGGGCAATTTGTCTATTGATACACAGCAAAAATAATCAACGCGAAATCACGTTTCTGTGATTTAACAAAACTAATTTCGTGCGAGCAAAGTTTCTGTTTTTCAGCAGAATCAAATTAACTATCACCATAGGTTATCCTATAGGTTCTACTTGGCAGAAACACTAATTAAGACATTAAAACACATATCAACAGAACGTAGATGCAAAATTTATTAGTAAACATAAACAAAAACAAAAAACACAAATAAAATTGGGTAGCCTCCCAACTAGCGCTATCGTTTAACACCCTAGGTAGGCATAAAAGCGAGGATAGATCTAACTAGTGCCATCTTTGGCACTCAATTCATAAGTAGCTCGCATGATAGATTCATAAGGTAATTTTATTTTCTTTCTTGGAAAGTGCTCCATGCCTTTCCTTAATGGAAATTGGAATCTAATATTGCCTTCCTTCATATCAATAATTGCGCCAATCGTTCTAAGGAAATGTCTACCAAGAATAATAGAGCAAGAAAGATTGCAATCTATATCAAGAACAATAAAATCTAAGGGCACCAAATTTCTATTTGCAACAATGAGAACATCGTTGATGCTTCCCATTGTCTTTTTAATGGTGGAATCCGCAAGGTGCAAATTTAAAGAGCAATCATCAAGATCATGGAAACCTAGAATATCACATAATGTTTTTGGAATCATGGAAACACTAGCAACCAAATCACACAAAGCATAACACTCATGATATTTAATTTTATTCTTTATAGTAGGTTCCCACTCATCATTAAGTTTTCTAGGTATAGAAACTTCCATATTAAGTTTTTCATAAAAAAATAGTATCAAGGCATCAACGATACGTTTGGTAAAAGCTTTATTTTGACTATAAGCATGAGGAGAATTCACAACGGATTGCAACAAGGAAATACAACCTTCTAAAGAACAATTATCATAATCAAATTCCTTGAAATCCAAGATAGTGGGTTCAATGCTATTTAAAGTCTTGACCTCTCCAATCCCACTTTTAGCAAATTTAGCATCAAGATCTAACAACTCCGAGTTATTTGGACGCCTTTTAACTAAATTTGACTCATCTCCAGTCCCATCATTATTAAGATTCATATTGCAAAAAAAACATATAATAGGGGACACATCAATAACGTTAAGATCTTCATCATTATTATCATGGAAACTAGAAGAACACGCCTTTACAAAGCAATCTTTCTTAGCACGCAATCTAGCGGTTCTTTCTTTGCACTCATCAATGGAGACTATCATTGCTTTGAGGGACTCATTGATATCATGCTTAGGAGGATTAGATCTAAGTTTAAGAGGATCAACATCAAGCGAAAGTCTATCAACGTTCCTAGCCAAATCATCAACTTTGAGCAATTTTTCTTCAAGCAAAGCATTAAAATTCTTTTGAGAGATCATAAATTCTTTCACACTATTCTCAAAATCAGAGGGCATCTTATTAAAATTACCATAATAATTATTGTAGGAATTTCCATAATTATTAGAGGAATTACTAGGGAACGGTCTAGGATTAAAGTTTCCTCTATAAGCATTGTTTCTAAAACTATTCCTACCGACAAAATTCACATCCATAGATTCATTATTATTCTCAATCAAAGTAGACAAAGGCATATCATTGGGATCAATAGGAGCACAATTAGTAGCAAATAATTTCATAAGTTCATCCATCTTTCCACTCAAAACATTAATTTCTTCTATAGCATGCACTTTTTTACTTGTAGATCTTTCGGTGTGGCATTGAGAATAATTAGCCATAATATTATCAAGGAGTTTTGTAGCATAACCTAAAGTGATTTCCATAAACCTGCCTCCCGCGGACGAATCTAAAAGATTTCTAGAAGCAAAGTTCAATCCGGCATTAAAACTTTGTATGATCATCCATAAATTCAAACCATGAGTAGGGCAATTGCGAATCATCAATTTCATTCTTTCCCAAGATTGGGCAACATGCTCATGATCCAGTTGTTTAAAATTCATAATAACGTTCCTAAGAGTGATGATCTTAGCGGGAGGAAAATATTTAGAGATAAAAGCATCTTTACACTTGTTCCAAGAATCAATACTATTTTTAGGCAAAGATGAAAATCAAACTTTAGCACGATCTCTAAGTGAAAACGAAAATAACTTCAATTTAACAATATCATTATCCGTATCTTTGTTCTTTTGCATATCACACAAATCAACAAAGTTGTTTAGATGGGTAGCGACATCTTCACTAGGAAGGCCGGCGAATTGATCTTTCATAACAAGATTCAGCAAAGCAGTATTGATTTCACAAGACTCAACATCATTAAGAGGAGCAATCGTAGTACTAAGGAGATCATTATTATTGGTACTGGAGAAATCACACAATTTGGTATTATCTTGCGCCATGGCGACAAGTAATCCGCACACAAGCAAACAAAAAAAGGCAAGTGAAAGAGAGGAGAAGATCGGGAAAGAGAGGGCAAATAAAACGGCAAGGGTGAAGTGGGAGAGAGGAAAACGAGAGGCAAATGGAAAATAATGTAAATGTGAGGGAGATGAGTTTGTGGTGGGTACTTGGTATGTCTTGACTTGAGCGAAGACCTCCCCGGCAATGGCGCCAGAAATCCTTCTTGCTACATCTTAAGCTTGCGTTGTTTTTCCTTGAAGAGGAAAGGGTGATGCAGCAATAGTAGCGTAAGTATTTCCCTCAGTTTTTGAGAACCAAGGTATCAATCCAGTAGGAGGCTCCTCAAAAGTCCCACGCACCTACACAAACAAACAAAGAACTCGCAACCAATGCAATAAAGGGGTTGTCAATCCCTTCATGGCCACTTGCGAAAGTGAGATCTGATAGAGATAGTATGATAAGATAAATATATCTTTGGTATTTTATAATATAGATTGGAAAAGTAAAGATGCAAATAAAATTAGATTGAAAGCTTATATGATAAAAGATAGACCCGGGGGCCATAGGTTTGACTAGTGGCTTCTCTCAAGATAGCATAAGTATTACGGTGGGTGAACAAATTACTGTCGAGCAATTAATAGAAAAGCGAATAATTATGAGATTATCTAGGCTTGATCATGTATATAGGCATCACGTCCGTGACAAGTAGACCGACTCCTGCCTTCATCTACTACTATTACTCCACACATCGACCGCTATCCACCATGCATCTAGAGTATTAAGTTCATAAGAACAGAGTAACGCATTAAGAAAGATGAAATGATGTAGAGGGATAAACTCATGCAATATGATATAAACCCCATCTTTTTCTCCTCGATGGCAACAATATAATACGTGCCTTGCTGCCCCCGCTATCACTGGGAAAGGACACCGCATGATTGAACCCAAAGCTAAGCAGTTCTCCCATTGCAAGAAAGATCAATCTAGTAGGCCAAACCAAACTGATATTTCGAAGAGACTTGCAAGATAACTCAATCATACATAAAAGAATTCGGAGGAGATTCAAATATTTCTGATAGATAAACTTGATCATAAACCCACAATTCATCGGATCTCGACAAACACATCGTAAAAAGAGTTTACATCGAATAGATCTCCAAGAAGATCGAGGAGAACATGGTATTGAGATCCAAAGAGAGAGAAGAAGCCATGTAGCTAATAACTATGGACCCAAAGGTCTGTGGTAAACTACTCACAACTCATCGGAGGGGCTGTGCTGTTGATGTAGAAGCCCTCTGTGGTCGATTCCCCCTCCGGCAGAGCGCCGACGAAGGCTCCAAGATGGGATCTCGCGGATACAGAAGGTTACGGCGGTGGAATTAGGTTTTCGTTGGCTCCCCTGATGTTTTCGGGGTACGTGGGTATATATAGGAGGAAGAAGTAGGTCGGTGGCCGCCAGAGAGGCCCACGAGATAGGGGGCGCGCCCTGTAGGGGTGGGCACACCCTCCACCCTCGTGGCCGCCTCGGCTGCTTCTTGGCTTGCACTCCAAGTCCTCTGGATCACGTTTGTTCCAAAAATCATGCTCCCGAAGGTTTCATTCTGCTTGGACTCCGTTTGATATTCCTTTTCTTCGAAATACTAAAATAGGCAAAAAAACAGTAATATGGGCTGGGCCTCCGGTTAGTAGGTTAGTCCCAAAAATGATATAAATGTGTAAAGTAAAGCCCATAAACATCCAAAACGGGTAATATAATAGCATGGAACAATCAAAAATTATAGATACGTTGGAGACGTATCAACTGTCGGGTCTTTAAACAGGCAGGCAAGCTCAACCCCGCACACAAGAGGAAAGAGCCGCCAAGCGAGGACGACGATGAAGAGCCTCGTCCACCGAACACGGGGGGACGGAAGAAATTTCCCCCCGAGCTCAAAAAGGTGAATATGATCTACGTCACTCACATCCCCAAGCGGGAGCGCAAGAGCGCATTAAGGGACGTCTACACCGTAGAGCCGGTCGCCCCAAAATTCAACCCATGGTTGGCTTGTCTGATCACCTTCGATCGAAAGGACCACCCGACCAGTATCCGTCACGGAGATTCGGCGGCTTTGGTCCTCGACCCAATCATCGATGGATTCCACCTCACGCGAGTCCTTATGGATGGCGGCAGTAGTCTTAACCTTCTTTACTAGGACACTATCCGCAAAATGTGTATTGATTCGTCAAGAACCAAGCCTGCTAAAACTACCTTAAAGGAGTAATACCTGGTGTAGAGGCCCGTTGCTCAGGCTCAATAACATTGGAAGTCATCTTCGGTCGCCAAACAACTTCTGCAGCGAAGACTTGATCTTTGATATCGTCCCCTTCTACAGTGGTTATCACGCACTGCTCGGACAAACCGCTTTCGCTCGATTCAACGCAGTCCCACACTATGCTTATTTAAAGCTCAAGATGCCCGATCCATGTGGCGTCATACCAGTCAATGGAAACACGGAACGCTTCCTCCGTATGGAGGAGCACACCGCGGCCCTCGCGGCCGAAGTACAGAGCAGCCCTATCAAGCCGCACACCTCATCGGCCATCAAACCACTGGACATTGTTAAACGAGTCCGGTCAGTTTCGCATGATGACAACTCGGTTATTCCAGAGCTCGACTAGCAATTTTGCCTCCGTCAATCGCCGCACACACCCGTGGAGTTCGTACCGCGCATGCATAAATATGTACTCAAAATACCTTGGGCATCAACGGAGGCACGATACGGACATGTCTATAGTATGGTTTGACCCTATATGACCCTCCACCCTTTCTCTTCAATTATTTTTTATCTTCTCCCACAGGTGCATCGAAACCTATATATCCTACGGACTTACAAGGACTCTTTTTCCAGCCCAGTCTCGTACGGATGCCCGAAGACCATTCCTCTTAAGGAACCTCTCTCTCCAAGGTGAAAGCGTCGCAGACGTGCGGCAGGATGTCCAAAGGATTCTTTAGACCAAACCTTATTCAAAGGACCTGTATTGAGCTCTTCTCCTTATTCTTAGACCCCCGGCATGTAAAATGGCTTTGGTACTTATGGTGCCCTCTGTAAGATCACGTTTTGACGTATCAATCAGATTGTAGTGACGAATTTTTTTTGGGTATCGACCTTATTCATAAAACGGTGTTCTGTTTCCCCAGTTGTTTCACTCACACACCTCGACACCCATTGCCAGTGGCTCTATGCGGCCACATATGTGTCGTCAAACAAAAAGCCTTAATAGCTTTGTAGCACACTTTGGCGTCCCGAACTTGGCATTATATATATCGGCTCCGGATCATGTCTTTGGTCAATAGTTGGGTTGCCTGGCTCCTGTGTTTACTACCTTATGTTCCGTTTGTTCGGTTAGGGTAGTAAAGGGAGAACTACTGCGATTGTGTTTCTGGTTCGTCCCGTCAAGCACCTCAGTAGAGAAAGCCGAAAGCTGACTGTCATGATGTGGCGAGAGCTGGTCGGCCACTTGGCGACTTACTAAATCTTTAGTGACTTTTCCCGTATTCTATGAAGGACTATTTTTCTGGTTAATGTATCCACACCCGGATAGCCGCGTACATACCAGGGGCTATCTTATGGCCCCATAGTCAAACTCCTATGGCTAAGTGAGAGTGGTAAAGCCATATAGTCTGATTTCCTGGTTCACCGCACTAACACCTCCTTTATGGACCAAGACGTTGGGTCAAGTGTGCTCATGTGCCATTCTGAACACCCCCGTAGTATCTACGTGGGGGCTGAAGCCAACGGCTAGAAAACTCTCAGGAATACAAGAACAGCCACAAAGGAGGAAAGAACTTTCAGACAATTGCACAAATATATCACAAAGCCTTAATATATATAATAAACACATCCGGGTCCTTCGGATACATTCATTCGGATATAATGTTCTTTGAGCATTGACCCTCTATCAAGCGAGCACCCTCTAGGACGTCTTCTAAGTAGCGCTCCAGCGTGCGGTGGTCCTTACCTCCGGGAGGACCCTCAACTATGATAACGGCGACCTTCATCTTTGCCCAATGCATCTTGACGCGAGCGAAGGCCCTCCATGCACCTTCTATGCACACTGACCAGTTGATTGCCACAATGCGGGGAAAGGCATCGACGAGTCGCCGCACTAGGCCAAAAAAATTTGTTTGGAATGGGTTCGGCTGGCCACAGCCTGACTATGACATCCTTCATGGCCGCTCCGGACATCTTATGCGGCTCGGCCTACTGCACCATTTGGTCATTAAACAACGCCGAGCGCTCCTGCGTCACAAACTACGACCAGAACAGCTTCTCCGTTGCTTGCCCATCCTGTGGTCATAAGAATTGCGTAGCGTCGGCGGCACTCTTCAGGAGATTCACAAATGCGTCTAGAGAACTCCATTATCAATTAAGCAAGGCATACCTATGATCGCCCAACTTAGACTGTAAAAGAAAGGGCTTACCAGCCGCTATCTGTCCGGCTTGTTGGATCTCCATGCGAGCCGCTCGGGATTCGGACCTCGCCTCTTGGGCCTCCTGTAGGCCTTGGCGAGTTCAGCCACCTTAGCTTTATTCTCCTCCTCGAGGAGGTCGCACCTACGAGTGGCATCCTTGAGCTCTTGCTCCACTTTGGATACCCGCTCCTCGAACTGGCGCCATGTAGCCTGTTCAGCCTTTAAATCTGCAGCCGCTTTATCAGCGGCCACATTGCTCACCCCTGCATGTTCCTTCGCCTGGGCCAGGTCACCCATGAGGGTCTCGACCTTAGTAGCACCATCTGCAATCATGCATATACACTACTAGAAAAACCGCTACTAATGGCGCACCTAATTTGGGCATTAATGGCACATCAACGGTGCGCCATTACTAGCACGCCATTAGTAATTTTTACTAATGGCGCACCAGTGGTGCGCCATTAGTATCTGGTATACTAATGGCGCACCACTGGTGCGCCATTAGTATAGGCCATGGTGCGCCATTAGTATGCCTCCCAGGGGCCATGTATACCCAGGTGCTTTGGATACTAATGGCGCACCACAACTGGATGCGCCATTAGTAACCGCGGCATACTAATGGCGCACTGTCCTGTGATGCGCCATTAGTGATGCGCCATTTTGAATCTAGATCTGGATCGTGATTTTTTGCCCATTTTTTGCTCGTTTTTTTGCTTGTTTTTTGGCACGACATTATTTCAAATTTTGTTCCTGTTTTTGGATCTTGTTGCCATGGTCTTTTGCCGGAGAGGAGTTCGCCGGAGAGGAGGATGAGGAGGTCGCTGGAGAGGAGGAAGGAGAAACCATGAGGGGATGGGAGGAGCTCACCGGAGAGGAGGGAGGAGGAGCTCACCGGAGAGGAGGGAGGAGGAGCTCACCGGAGAGGAGGGATTTTGTGCCTCACCGGAGAGGAGGGAGGAGGAGCTCACCGGAGAGGAGGGAGGAGGAGCTCACCGGAGAGAAGGGAGGAGGAGCTCACTGGAGAGGAGGGAGGAGGAGCTCACCGGAGAGGAGGGAGGAGGAGCTCACCGGAGAGGAGGAAGAAGAAACAATGAGGGAAGGGGAGGGGAGGGGAGGAGGGAGGAGGGAGGAGGGAGGAGGAGGTCGCCGGAGAGGAGGGAGAAGAAACCATGAGGGGAGGGGAGGGGAGGGGAGGGGAGGAGGGATGAGGGAGGAGGGAGGAGGAGGTCGCCGGAGAGGAGGAGGAGGTCACCAGAGAGGAGAAGTATGGTGGAGGAGAGAAGGGAAGATGAAATGAAGAGAGGAGGAGAGGACCAGCCATATATACGGCATACTAATGGTGCACCGCGGGCAGGTGCGCCATTAGTAAATTTTTTTATTTTTTTGATTTATTTTGAATTTTGAAGGCGGGAAGATACTAATGGCGCACCACGGGCAGGTGCACCATTAGTAATTGTTTTTTTATTTTTTTGACTTATTTTGAATTTTGAAGGAGGGAAGATACTAATGGCGCACCATGGTCAGGTGCGCCATTAGTAACTTTTTTTTATTTTTTTTGACTTATTTTGAATTTTGAAGGCGGGAAGATAGTAATGGCGCACCATGGTCAGGTGCGCCATTAGTAAGTTTGAATTTTTTTAATTTTTTGCCTCTCCAGATCTTAAAAGCCCCGTATCTTTTTTTCTGTTAGGTTTTTGAGGATTTTGAAAATGTTTAACGGGGTTCCCCCGATTAAATTTGGATGTAACTTTTCGAGTAGATGATTTTTCATATAAAAAACTTTTTCATCCGAGTTAGTATGCAAAAGTTATGCCCATTTTTACAAATTCTCGCGAGATTTTGCAAATGAAGTCAAAATTCATATTTGCAAATTTTCCCAACAACTAGGCCACATATCACATGGGAAACTTATTTTCTTTTATTTTTTTGACATTTTTATCATTTTATTTTATTTTTTTTAAAACTGAAAAGGCGATCCACTGGGGGGGTGCATTCGGTGGAAGTGGTGGCCAAGGTTACTAATGGCGCACCGTGGCATGGTGCGCCATTACTAGTTTAACTAGTAATGGCGCACCACACCCACGGTGCGCCATTAGTAGTTTTGAAAAAAATTCAAAAAAAAGTTTTAAATTTTTTTTTACTAATGGCGCACCGTGGGAGTAGTGCGCCATTACTAGTTCAACTAGTAATGGCGCACCACTCCCACGGTGCGCCATTAGTAGTTTTGAACAAAATTTTTTAAAAAATATTTTTACTAATGGCGCACCGTGGATGTGGTGCGCCATTAGTATTTGGACACTAATGGCGCACCAACACATGGTGCGCCATTAGTATATAGTAATGGCGCACCACATGTCTGGTGCGCCATTAGTGTCAATTCCATCTATAGCCCTTTTCCTAGTAGTGATAGCAGCGCATAAGCTTCAACTTAGCGTTTGCAAATTAATATAATAATGTACGACATACTTGAAACATACCTTGCGCCTCGTCGAGCCGCTTGTTAATAAGGATATTGTCCTCGTTGGCCAGCTGTAGTATTCGCTCCAGTTTGGACACTTCAGCGTCCTGAGCGGTCGCCGCTAACAATGAAGCCTATTTTTTATGAAAAGGTTAAGTATGTTATTTCCTGTGGATGTCTATAGATCCTCTGTTCACCCTTCTTCATGGGCCGAACAAAGTCTCAGGGGCTACTATCTATATACAGTCATATTTTTCATATGGAAAGCGGCTAAAGACATTACATCGCATACCTCGAAGCCTGTTAGTAGGCTCGTGAAGGCTTCATTCAGCCCGCTTTTAGCGGACTGAATCTTCTCAACCACCGCACCATCAAGGTACGATGATCCTCCAAGACGGACACACTTTGCAGAGCGTCCATCCATCAGCATGTTTGGTGCCTCCGCGTTAGTAGAAGTCACTGTCAGAATAGCCGATTTCCCCTTCCTCGGAGGGGGCTGCTGATTGATACGTCTCTGTCATATCTATAATTTTTGATTGTTCCACGCCAATATTATTCAACTTCCATATACTTTTGGCAACTTTTTATACTATTTTTGGGACTAACATATTGATCCAGTGCCCAGTGCCAGTTCCTATTTGTTGCATATTTTATGTTTCACAGAAACACAATATCAAACGGATTCCAAACAGGATAAAAATGGACGGAGAATTATTTTGGAATATTTGTGATTTTTGGGAGGAAGAATCAACGCGAGACGGTGCCCGAGGGGGCCACGAGATAAGGGGGCGTGCCCTGGACCCTCCAGGGCCCCCCGTAACACGGTTGACGCTCTTATTTCGCAGCAAGAAAGCTAATTTTATGAGAAAGATCTAGGCGAAAGATTCACCCCAATCGGATTTATGGATCTCCGTATATAAAAGAAACGGTGAAGGGGAAGAACCAGGGAACGCAGAAGCAGAGACAAACAGAGAGATAGATCCAATCTCGGAGGGGCTCTCGCCCCTGCCACGCCATGGGAGCCAAGGACCAGAGGGGAAACCCTTCTCCCATCTAGGGAGGAGGTCAAGGAATAAGAAGAAGAAGGGGGGCTCTCTCCCCCTTGCTTCCGGTGGCGCCGGAGCGCTGCCGGTGTCCATCATCATCACCGCAATCTACACCAACACCTCCACCATCTTCACCAACATCTCCATCACCTTCCCCCATCTATATCCAGCAGTCCACTCTCCCGCAACCCGCTGTACCCTCTACTTGAACATGGTGCTTTATGCTTCATATTATTATCCAATGATGTGTTGCCATCCTATGACGTCTGAGTAGATTTTCGTTGTCCTATCGGTGATTGATGAATTGCTATGATTGGTTTAATTTTCTTGTGGTTATGTTTCTGTCCTATTGTGCCCTCCGTGTCGCGCAAGCGTGGGGGATTCCCGCTGTAGGGTGTTGCAATATGTTCAAGATTCGCTTATAGTGGGTTGCTTGAGTGACAGAAGCATAAACCTGAGTAAGGGGGTTGTGGCGTATGGGATAAAGGGGACTTGATGCTTTAACGCTATGGTTGGGTTTTACCTTAATGATCTTTAGTAGTTGCGGATGCTTGCTAGAGTTCCAATCATAAGTGCATATGATCCAAGAAGAGAAAGTATGTTAGCTTATGCCTCTCCCACATAAAACTTGCTATCGGTCTAGTAAAGTAGTCAATTGCTTAGGGACAATTCCACAACTCCTACCACCACTTTTCCACACTCGCTATATTTACTTTATTGCTTCTTTATCTAAACAGCCCCTAGTTTATATTTTCGTGCTCTTTATTATCTTGCAAAGTTATCCAACAACACCTACAAAGTACTTCTAGTTTCATACTTGTTCTAGGTAAAGCGAACACTAAGCGTGTGTAGAGTCGTATCAATGGCAGATAGGACTTGAGAGGATATTTGTTCTACCTTTAGCTCCTCGTTGGGTTTGACACTCTTACTTATCTAAAGAGGCTACTATTATCCCCTACACTTGTGGGTTATCAAGACCTTTTTCTAGCGCCATTGCCGGCGAGTCATAGCGCGGGTGAATATTCTCGTGTGTGCTTGTTTGCTTTATCACTAAGTATTTTTTATTTGCTGTTCTTAGTTGTTTTCTTTCTTTAGTTATGGGTAGGAAAGGCAGAATACCAAAAAAATTAGTTGTACCTACTGAACCAGTGGTTGAAGAACCGCTCAAAATCTATCACACTCCTGAAGCTTTTTACTTGGATCATCTTCAATCCCTTTGTGCTCGTGCTGAAACCCCAACTAGCTTAGTTGATGGCAAATCTTTAGATGAGCATGCTTGTTATGTGCGACACCGTATATCTGAAAAAGGGAAACTTTTACTGGATCAAATTCATCGTTTGCAATGCTATGCTTGGACTTTATGTGAAATATGTGATGTTACTTGTTGTTCTGAAAACCCTAAGAAACACCTTCCCTACCAATGTGAGTTTAGTGATAATGGAATCGTATCTTCGTATGCTAAGGGTGTTTATAATTACTATGATGTTCAACAAATTGAAGAATTTGTTGCTTTTAAGGGTGCTTATGAAATTGCTTCTTTGATTGAAAAGTATGATGCTACTCTCTACAAATCTGAAAATTTTCCCATATTTAAATATTGTTATGATAATTATGCTTCTAATGCCTTTGTTAAACCATATATTGAGGACTCCTCCGCTGTCCAAGAAGAGACTAGTATTTTGCAGGAGGCTATGGAAGAAGAAATTGATGAAACTGTGAGCTCATTGGATGAAAAAGATGATGATGAGAGCGAAGAACAAAAGGACGAAGAGCTGATTAGCTACCCGTGCCCACCTTCTAGTGAGAGTAACTCTTCAACTCATACATTGTTTAATTCCCCTTCGCGCTTACCGAAAGGTGATTGCTATGATGATTGTTATGATCCCGTTGATTCTCTTGAAATATCCCTTTTTGATGATACTTGCTATGCTTGTGGCCAAGATGCCAATATGAATTATGCTTATGGAGATGAACTTGCTATAGTTCGTTATGTTAAACATGAAATTGTTGCTATTACACCCACGCATGATAGTCCTATTATGTTTTTGAATTGTCCCTCCTACACTATATCAGAGAAGTTTGTGCTTATTAAGGATTATATTGATGGGTTATGTTTTACTACTACACATGATGATTTTTATAGATGTAATATGCATGTGCTTGCTGCTCCTACTTGCAATTATTATGAGAGAGGAACAATTTCCCCACCTCTCTATGTTTCCAATATGATAAAATTGCAAGAAACTGCTTATACTATGCATTAACCTTTACTTGGTGTGCATGAATTGTTCTTTTATGATATGCCGATGCATATGAAGAGAGTTAGACTTCGTCATTGCTTGATATATGTTACTTTGTGCTGACTACTAAACTAAAAATCATTGTTAAGTAAAATTGGCTTTGATATACCTTGGGATCTGGGTGGATTCATTACTTGAGCACTATATGCCTAGCTTAACGGCTTTAAAGAAAGCGCTGCCACGGAGACAACCCGGAAGTTTTAGAGAGTCATTTATTCCTGTTGAGTGCTCTTGTATAGTCTAACAAAAAAAATTAAGAGGGGAACCCAAAACTTTTCAAAAAGGAAAGTGAAAGTGAGAGAGACAAGCATTGTTGAAGTGGGAGAGCTCCTTGAACTTTGTTCATGCTCACGGAAACTTTGTGAATCTTGATTACAGAAAATTTTCATCAAAAATAACTATCCCCTTCTACAATTCCATTGTATTATAAAAATAATGTGCTAAGGTTTGCCTTTAGGATGTTTACAATGCTTGTTGGTTTGTACGGTGTAGGACAGAAACTTTGGCTGTAGTGCGCGATTTTACATTTTTTTACTGGAACGTCAAATGGTTCTGATTCTTTTTGCAGTGTCCTTCTGTACAAATTGTTTATTTTTTACTAATTTTGGTAGAATTTTTGGGGTACCGGAAGTATGCTGGATGTTCAGATTGCTACAGATTGTTCTGTTTTTGACAGATTCTGTTTTTGAAGCATAGTTTACTTGTTTTGATGAAACTATGGATTAAGCCATGGAAAAGTTATATTACAGTAGACACAATGCAAAAACAAAATATGAATTGGTTTGCAACAGTACTTAGAGTAGTGGTTTGCTTTATTATACTAACGGATCTTACCGAGTTTTCTGTTGAAGTTTTGTGTGGATGAAGTGTTTGAGAGAGGAGGTCTCGATATGAGGAAAAGGAAGAGAGGCAAGAGCTCAAGCTTGGGGATGCCCAAGGCACCCCAAGTAAATATTCAAGGAGACTCAAGCGTCTAATCTTGGGGATGCCCCGGAAGGCATCCCCTCTTTCTTCAACAAGTATCGGTATGTTTTCGGATTTGTTTCGTTCATGCGATGTGTGCAAGTCTTGGAGCATCTTTTGCATTTATTTTTCATTTTTCTTTTATGCACCATGCTGAGATAGTCCTTGGTTGATTTATAGAATGCTCATTGCACTTCACTTAAATATTTTGAGTATGGCTTTATAGAACGCTTCATGTGCTTCACTTATATCTTTTGAAGTTTGGATTGCCTATTTCTCTTCACATAGAAAACCGCCATTTGTAGAATGCTCTTTTGCTTCACTTATATTTGTTAGATCGTGGGCATATCTTTTGTAGAAAGAATTAAACTCTCTTGCTTCACTTATATCTATTTAGAGAGATGACAGGAATTGGTCATTTACATGGTTAGTCATAAAATCCTACATAAACTTGTGGATCACTGAATATGATATGTTTGATTCCTTGCAATTGTTTTGCGATATAAAGGTGGTGATATTAGAGTTATGCTAGTGGGTGATTGTGGATTAGTAGAAATACTTGTGTTGAGGTTTGTGATTCCCGAAGCATGCACGTATGGTGAACCGCTTTGTGATGAAGTTGGAGTAGAATTTTATTTATTGATTCTCTTCCTTATGAGTGGCGGTCGAGGACGAGCGATGGTCTTTTCCTACCAATCTATCCCCTAGGATAATGCGTGTAGTACTTTGTTTTCAATGGCTTGTAGATTTTTGCAATAAGTATATGAGTTCTTTATGACTAATGTTGAGTCCATGCATTATACGCACTCTCTCCCTTCCATCATTGCTAGCCTCTTCGGTACCGTGCATTGCCCTTTCTCACCTCTAGAGTTGGTGCAAACTTTGCCGGTGCATCCAAACCCCGTGATACGATACGCTCTATCACACATAAGCCTCCTTATATCTTCCTCAAAACAGCCACCATACCTACCTATCATGGCATCTCCATAGCCATTCCGACATATATTGCCCTGCAACTTCCATCATCATCATATACATGACTTGAGCATTCATTGTCATATTGCTTTGCATGATCGTAAGACAGCTAGCATGATGTTTTTATGGCTTGTCCGTTTTTTGATGTCATTGCTATGCTAGATCGTTGCACATCCCGGTACACCGCCGGAGGCATTCATATAGAGTCATATCTTTGTTCTAGATATCGAGTTGTAATATTGAGTTGTAAGTAAATAAAAGTGTGATGATCATCATTATTAGAGCATTGCCCCAGTGAGGAAAGGATGATGGAGACTATGATTCCCCCACAAGTCGGGATGAGACTCCGGACTTAATAAGAAAAGGAGAGGCCAACGAAGCCTAAATAAAAAAAGGGAGGCCAAAGAAGCCTATTAAAAAAAGAGAAAAAGAGAGAAGGGGCAATGTTACTATCCTTTTACTACACTTGTGCTTCAGAGTAGCACCATGTTCTTCATAGAGAGAGTCTCCTATGCTTTCACTTTCATATACTAGTGGGAATTTTTAATTATAGAACTTGGCTTGTATATGCCAATGATGGGCTTCCTCAAATGCCTGAGGTCTTCATGAGCGAGCAAGTTGGATGCACACCCACTTAGTTTTTAGTTTGAGCTTTCATACACTTATAGCTCTATTGTATCCGTTGCATGGCAATCCCTACTCCTCACATTGACATCAATTGATGGGCATCTCCATAGCCCGCTGATTAACCGTGTTGATCTGAGACTTTCTCCCTTTTTGTATTCTCCACATAACCTCCGCCATCATATTCTATTCCACCTATAGTGCTATATCCATGGCTCATGCTCATGTATTGCGTGAAAGTTGAAAAAGTTTGAGATTATTAAAGTATGAAACAATTGCTTGGCTTGTCATCGGGGTTGTGCATGATTAAATACTTTATGTGGCGAAGATAGAGCAACAACCAAACTATATGATTTTGTAGGGATAACTTTCTTTGGCCATGTTGTTTTGAAAAGACATGATTGCTTTATTGGTATGCTCGAAGTATTATTGTTTTTATGTCAAATGATAGACTATTGCTTTGAATCACTCGTGTCTTAATATTCATGCCATGATTAGACATATGATCAAGATTATGCTAGGTAGCATTCCACATCAAACATTATCTTTTTTATCATTTACCTACTCGAGGACGAGCAGGAATTAAGCTTGGGGATGCTGATACGTCTCCGTCGTATCTATAATTTTTGATTGTTCCATGCCAATATTATTCAACTTTCATATACTTTTGGCAACTTTTTATACTATTTTTGGGACTAACATATTGATCCAGTGCCCAGTGCCAGTTCCTGTTTGTTGCATGTTTTATGTTTCGCAGAAACCCAATATCAAATGGAGTCGAAACAGGATAAAAACGGACAGAGAATTATTTTGGAATATCTTTGATTATTGGGAGGAAGAATCAACGCGAGACAGTGCCCAAGGGGGCCACGAGACAGGGCGGCGCGCCCCAGGGGGGCAGGCTCGCCCTGGACCCTCCTAGCCCCCCCGTAAGGCGGTTGACGCTCTTCTTTTGCCGCAAGAAAGCTAATTTTGTGAGAAAGATCTGGGCAAAAGATTCACCCCAATCGGAGTTACGGATCTCCAGATATAAAAGAAATGGTGAAGGGGCAGAACCAGGGAAGGTAGAAACAGAGAGAAACAGGGAGATAGATCCAATCTCGGAGGGGCTCTCGCCCCTCCCACGCCATGGGAGCCATGGAACAGAGGGGAAACGCTTCTCCCATCTAGGGAGGAGGTCAAGGAAGAAGAAGCATGGGTCTCTCTCCCCCTTGCTTCCGGTGGCGCCGGAGCGCTGCCGGGGGCCATCATCATCACCGCGATCTACAGCAACACCTCCGCTATCTTCACCAACATCTCCATCACCTTCCCCCATCTATATCCAGCGGTCCACTCTCCCGTAACCCACTGTACCCTCTACTTGAACATGGTGCTTTATGCTTCATATTATTATCCAATGATGTGTTGCCATCCTATGATGTCTGAGTAGATTTTCGTTGTCCTATCTGTGATTGATGAATTGCTATGATTGGTTTAATTTGCTTGTGGTTATGTTGCTGTCCTATTGTGCCCTCCATGTCGCGCAAGCGTGAGGGATTCCCGCTGTAGGGTGTTGCAATATGTTCATGATTCGCTTATAGTGGGTTTCTTGAGTGACAGAAGCATAAACCCGAATAAGGGGGTTGTGGCGTATGGGATAAAGGGGACTTGATGCTTTAATGCTATGGTTGGGTTTTACCTTAATGATCTTTAGTTTTTGCGGATGCTTGCTAGAGTTCCAATCATAAGTGCATATGATCCAAGAAGAGAAAGTATGTTAGCTTATGCCTCTCCCACATAAGACTTGCTATCGGTCTAGTAAAGTAGTCAATTGCTTAGGGACAATTCCACAACTCCTACCACCACTTTTTCACACTCGCTATATTTACTTTATTGCTTCTTTATCTAAAAATCCCTATATTTACGTGCTCTTTATTATCTTGCAAAGCTATCCAACAACACCTACAAAGTACTTCTAGTTTCATACTTGTTCTAGGTAAAGCGAACACTAAGCGTGCGTAGAGTCATATCAGTGGTAGATAGGACTTGAGAGGACATTTGTTCTAACTTTAGCTCCTCGTTGGGTTAGACACTCTTACTTATCGAAAGAGGCTACAATTATCCCCTACACTTGTGGGTTATCACGGTTTCAGCTCCGGAGCCGTTTGTATCTCCGGAACAGTATACGGCCGGGGGTCGGATGATCCAAGACCCCCATCCCCGGTCCCCATGAGGGTTGCGCCACTCATGTTCTCGGCAGCCGAGGTGTTATCCTCTGGCGTCGTCTTGGTCCTCTCCCGCACTTCTCCGAAGCCCGGAGAGATCCTTTGGGACGACACCTCGGTGTCATCCGCCCTAGGAGGCGGGGATGCTTGTGGAGGCGTCTCGCTCTCCATCATATCCGGGGGAAGTTCCCTCGATGATGATGATTCTTGAGGGATATCACGGGCCGAACTGAAACACATGATTTGATATTATTCTTACAATTTATAAAAGACTGGATGCACGTAAGGCATTCTAAGGCACTTACAATTCGGCAAGGGGCTTGTCTCGGGGGCGATGCTTGGGGACAGCGTTCGTGTCCGAATCTGAGTCATCCGAGAGGCATATCTTTCCCCTCTTGGACGCCCCCTCCTCCGGATCTACGGAGGCCGCCATTATTCCCTTTGAGAGGAGGGTTCTCTTCTTACTCCTCCTCCTCCACGTCATCGTCTTTGTCTCCCTCATGAGAGGAAGGAGCCTCGGTTCGTTCGGACGTAGCGCCCGAAGTATCTTCGTGTTGGAGGCCACCTTCGGCCTCCTTGCTCTTCTTCTTCTTGTCCTTCTTTGCCAGCGCCTGGTAGGGCGCCAAGACCAGCATCCTCATCAACAGAGGCTCAGCTGGGATTTCGGGGAGCAGGGCCGGACACTTGATCCGCTCTGCCTTCTTTATCCAGCCCTATTCAGGAGATGGAATTTTCAGTACCCTTCCCTAAGATTGACGAGCTAAGTAATGTTCAGAAATATGATACTTAGTGGGGATGCTGGATTGTTGCAGTCGAGGTCGGTGTCGTCAGACATCCTTGGCCACATCTTCTGCTTCTTGAAGAGGAGCTTCCAGATCCCTTTGTGTGTCATGCCATAGAATCGCTGCAGGGTCCATGGCCCTTCCGCATTAAACTCCCACATTTTGAGAGGCCGTCATTGGCAGGGAAGGGCTCAGCAGATAAGAATCACCTGAATCACATCATCAAGGGTGATGTCCTTTGCTATCATGCTCTTGATATGCTTTTGCAACATCGATACTTTGTCAGGGGATCCCCAGTCTAGACCCTTGTTGGTCCAAGACGCAAGCCGCAGTGGAGGTCCGGATCTAAAGGCAGGAGTGGCCGCCCACTTGGTGCCGCGGGGTTTGGTGATGTAGAACCACTCCCGCTGCCATACCTTGGCAGTATCCACGAATTTCCCTTTGCGCCAGGTGACACGGTTGAGCTTGCTCACCATGGCGCCGCCGCACTCGGCGTGTTGGCCGTCAACAACCTTCGGCTTCACATTAAAAACCTTGAGCCACAAGCCGAAGTGTGGGGGACACGGAGAAATTCCTCACACACGATGATGAATGCTAAGATGTGGAGGAAGGAATTCGGGGCCAGATAATGGAAATCGAGCCCATAGTAAAACATGAGACCTCAAACGAAGGGATGGAGGTTGAACCCAAGTCCTCGAAGGAAGTGGGGGATAAATACCACCCCCTCGCCGGGCTCTGGGTGGGGATGACCTGCCCCGGGGTAGGAAGCCTGTGTGTAATCTCCGCCGTCAGGTACCTCGCCTCATGTAGATCCTTGATGTCCTTCTCTGTTACGGAGGAGGCCATCCACTTGCGTTGGAAACCGGATCTAGCCATAGCCGGAGAAGTTGGGACGAAGGGAAATATTAGAACTTGGGCGCTGGAGCTTGGGGACGGAAGGGCGGAGGAAGAAGAAGGCGTGAGGTGAATAGATGGGTCCTTGTCCTCTTATAAAGGTAGTAAATATCAAGCTCCCCCTCATAAGCCTTAAACCTCGCCTATTCCCAAGGAGACCTATGAACGGCATGGTTGGATTACCCAAACCTGTATTGATGAGAATCCCGTGATAAGGGGACACGATCTCTGCTTTGACAAGACGTGTCAATGGACGTGCCTCGAAACGCGAAGCGGGGGCTGTTAAACGGTTTAGAATAATAACAAGGCTAGAACATGACGTCTTGCCAAAAAAGTTGCCTGTAGACGTGACTTATTTTTTTTAAGTATTGTTGCCTTTACAGTTTATGGTTGTAAGTGTTAAGCAGGGCCGGATACAGCTCTTATGTGCGGAAGACTGCTTTGGAGTATTCAGAGAAGGGAACCCGCCTTGCAATGCCGAAGACAATCTGCGCACCGAAAACATCATCATTGAAGCCCGGTTCAGGGGCTACTGAGGGAGTCCTGGACTAGGGGGTGCTCGGGCGTCTGGGCTATGTGATATGGGTTGTACTAATGGACCATGGAGATACGAGATCAAAGATCTTGCCCCGTGTCCGGATGGGACTCTCCTTTGCGTGGATGGAAAGCTTGGTGTTCGGATCATGCATCTTCCTTTCTCTGTAAACCGACTCTGTACAACCCTAGGTCCCTCCAGTGTCTATATAAACTGGAGGGTTGAGTCTGTAGAGGCAATCATAATCATATAGGCTAGACATCTAGGGTTTAGCCATTACGATCTCGAGGTAGATCAACTCTTGTAACCCCTATACTCATCAAAGTCAATCAAGAAGGAAGTAGGGTATTACCTCCATTAAGAGGGCCCGAACCTGGGTAAACATCGTGTCCCCTGCCTCCTATTAGCTTTGATCCTTAGACGCACAGTTTGGGACTCCCTACCCGAGATCTGCCGGTTTTGACACCGACAGCTTGCTGGAGGGAACGCCAAACACACACTTCTCCAGGTTGAGCTTCAAGTTGACCTTGGGTAGATTCGCAAACGTCTCCTCCCAATCCTGGATAAGAGATTCTCTATCCTTGGTCTTGACCACATTGTCGTCCATATAAGCTTCAATGTTTCTGTGCAGCTGTGGCTCGACACCAATCTGGACTGCCCTTGCAAAAGTAGACCCGGCACTCTTTAATCCGAATGGCATGCAGATAAAACAGTATGTACCACATAGGGTGATGAACGAGGTCTTCTCTTTGTTTTCCTTGGACATGAAGATCTGGTGATACCTTGAATATGCATCTAGAAAGGAAAGCAAATCACTGCCCGAGGTGGAATCCACGATCTTATCGATGCGTGGCAAGGGAAATGGGTCCTTCGGGCAAGCCTTGTTGAGATATGTGAAATCTATGCAAAGCCTCCATTTCCCGTTAGCCTTCCCGACCACCGCTGGATTTGCTAACCATGTCGGATGTAGCACTCCTCTGACCAAACCAGCTGCTTCAAGCTTCTTGATCACTGTTGGGGAACGTTGCAGAAAATAAAAAATTTCCTACGGTTTCACCAAGATCCATCTATGAGTTCGTCTAAGCAACGAGTGATAGGAGAGAGATGCATCTACATACCACTTGTAGATTGCGTGCGGAAGCGTTCAAGAGAACGGGGTTGAGGTAGTCGTTCTCGTCGTGATCCTATCACCGGAGATCCTAGCGCCGAACGGACGGCACCTCCGCATTAAACACACGTACGGTCAGCGTGACGTCTCCTCCGTCTTGATCCAGCAAGGGGGAAGGAGAGGTTGATGAAGATCCAGCAGCACGACGGCGTGGTGGTGGATGCAGCAGAACTCCGGCAGGGCTTCGCCAAGCTATTGCGGGAGGAGGAAGAGGTGTAGCAGGGGGAGGGAGGCGCCAAGGCATAGGGTGCGGCTTTCCTCCCTCCCCCCTCCTTTATATAGGCCCCCAGGGGGGGCGCCGGCCCTGGGAGATCCAATCTCCCAAGGGGGCGGCGGCTAGGGGGGTGGAGTGCCCCCCAAGGCAAGTGGGGCGCGCCCCCCACCTAGGGTTTCCAACCCTAGGCGCAGGGGGGCCCCAGGGTGGGGCGCACCAGCCCACTAGGGGCTGGTTCCCCTCCCATTTCAGCCAACGGGGCCCTCCGGGATAGGTGGCCCCACCCGGTGGACCCCCGGGACCCTTCCACTGGTCCCGGTACAATACCGGGTGACCCGAAACTTTCCCGATGGCCGAAACAGCACTTCATATATATAATTCTGTACCTCCGGACCATTCCGGAACTCCTCGTGACGTCCGGGATCTCATCCGGGACTCCGAACAACATTCGGTTTGCTGCATACTCATATTCATACAACCCTAGCGTCACCGAACCTTAAGTGTGTAGACCCTACGGGTTCGGGAGACATGCAGACATTACCAAGACGGCTCTCCGATCAATAACCAACAGCGGGATCTGGATACCCATGTTGGCTCCCACATACTCCTCAATGATCTCATCGGATGAACCACGATGTCGAGGATTCGAGCAACCCCGTATACTATTCCCTTTCTCAGACGGTATGTTACTCGCCCGAGATTCGATCGTCGGTATCCCAATACCTCTTTCAATCTCTTGCCGGCAAGTCACTTTACTCGTACCGTAATGCATGATCCCGTGACCAGACACCTGGTCACTTTGAGCTCATTATGATGATGCACTACCGAGTGGGCCCAGTGATACCTCTCCGTAATACGGAGTGACAAATCCCAGTCTCGATCCGTGTCAACCCGACAATCACTTTCAAAGATACCTGTAGTGCACCTTTATAGTCACCCAGTTACGTTCTGACGTTTGGTACACCTAAAGTACTCCTACGGTATCTGGGAGTTACACGATCTCATGGTCTAAGGAAGAGATACTTGACATTGGAAAAGCTCTAGCAAAACGAACTACACGATCTTGTGCTATGCTTAGGATTGGGTCTTGTCCATCACATCATTCTCCTAATGATGTGATCCCGTTATCAACGACATCCAAATGTCCATAGTCAGGAAACCATGACTATCTGTTGATTTACGAGCTAGTCAACTAGAGGCTTACTAGGGACATGTTGTGGTCTAAATATTCACACGTGTATTACGATTTCCGGATAATACAATTATAGCATGAATAAAAGACAACTATCATGAACAAAGAAATATAATAATAATCCTTTTATTATTGCCTCTAGGGCATATTTCCAACAGTCTCCCACTTGCACTAGAGTCAATAATCTAGTTACATTGTGATGAATCGAAGACCCATAGAGTTCTGGTGTTGATCATGTTTTGCTCGCGGAAGAGGTTTAGTCAACGGATCTGCGACATTCAGATCCGTATGTACTTTGCAAATATCTATGTCTCCATCTTGAACATTTTCACGGATGGAGTTGAAACGACGCTTGATGTGTCTGGTCTTCTTGTGAAACCTGGGCTCCTTGGCAAGGGCAATAGCTCCAGTGTTGTCACAGAAGAGAGTGATCGGCCCCGACGCATTGGGTATAACTCCTAGGTCGGTGATGAACTCCTTCATCCATATTGCTTCATGTGCTGCCTCCGAGGCTGTCATGTACGCCGCTTCACATGTAGATCCCGCCACGACGCTCTGCTTGCAACTGCACCAGCTCACTGCACCACGATTCAACATATACACGTATCTGGTTTGCGACTTAGAGTCATCCAGATCTGTGTCGAAGCTAGCGTCAACGTAACCCTTTACGACGAGCTCTTCGTCACCTCCATAAACGAGAAACATGTCCTTTGTCCTTTTCAGGTACTTCAGGATATTCTTGACCGCTGTCCAGTGTTCCTTGTCGGGATTACTTTGGTACCTTCCTACCAAACTTACGGCAAGGTTTACATCAGGTCTGGTACACAGCATGGCATACATAATAGATCCTATGGCTGAGGCATAGGGGATGATACTCATCTCTTCTTTATCTTTTGTCGTGGTCGGGCATTGAGCCGAGCTCAATCTCACACCTTGCAATACAGGCAAGAACCCTTTCTTGGACTGATCCATTTTGAACTTCTTCAAAATCTTATCAAGGTATGTGCTTTGTGAAAGACCTATGAGGCATCTCGATCTATCCCTATAGATCTTGAAGCCTAATACGTAAGCAGCTTCTCCAAGGTCCTTCATTGAAAAACACTTATTCAAGTAGGCCTTAATGCTGTCCAAGAATTCTATATCATTTCCCATCAAAAGTATGTCATCTACATATAATATGAGAAATGCTACAGAGCTCCCACTCACTTTCTTGTAAACGCAGGCTTCTCCATAAGTCTGCATAAACCCAAACGCTTTGATCATCTCATCAAAGCGAATGTTCCAACTCCGAGATGCTTGCACCAGCCCATAAATGGATCGCTGGAGCTTGCATACTTTGTTAGCATTCTTAGGATTGACAAAACCTTCCGGCTGCATCATATACTGCTCTTCCTTAAGATAACCATTAAGGAATGCCGTTTTGACGTCCATCTGCCATATCTCATAATCATAGTATGCGGCAATTGCTAACATGATTTGGACGGACTTAAGCTTCTCTACGGGAGAGAAAGTCTCATCGTAGTCAACCCCTTGAACTTGTCGATAACCCTTAGCAACAAGTCAAGCTTTATAGATGGTGACATTACCATCCGCGTCCGTCTTCTTCTTAAAAATCCATTTGTTTTCTATCGCTCGCCGATCATCGGGCAAGTCAGTCAAAGTCCATACTTTGTTTTCATACATGGATTCTATCTCGGATTGCATGGCTTCTAGCCATTTGTTGGAATCTAGGCCCGCCATCGCTTCTTCATAGTTCGAAGGTTCACTTTGTCTAACAACATGATTTCCAGGACCGGGTTGCCATACCACTTTGGTGTGGAACGTGTCCTTGTGGACCTACGAAGTTTAGTAGCAACTTCATCCGAAGTACCTTGATCATCATAATTATTTTCCTCTCCAGTCAGTGTAGGCACCATAGGAACATTTTCCTGAGCTGCAGTACTTTCCGGTTCAAGAGGTAGTACTTCATCGAGTTCTAATTTCCTCCCACTTACTCCTTTCAAGAGAAACTCTTTTTCCAGAAAGGATCCGTTCTTGGCAACAAAGATCTTGCCTTCGGATCTAAGGTAGAAGGTATACCCAATGGTTTCCTTAGGGTATCCTATGAAGACGCATTTTTCCAACTTGGGTTCGAGCTTTTTAGGTTGAAGTTTCTTGACATAAGCATCGCATCCCCAAACTTTTAGAAACGACATCTTAGGTTTCTTCCCAAACCATAATTCATACGGTGTCGTCTCAACAGATTTAGACGGTGCCCTATTTAAAGTGAATGTAGCTGTCTCTAGAGCGTATCCCCAAAATGATAGCGGTAAATCGGTAAGAGACATCATAGATCGCACCATATCTAATAGAGTACGATTACGATGTTCGGACACACCATTATGCTGAGGTGTTCCAGGCGGCGTGAGTTGTGAAACGATTCCACATTTCCTTAAGTGTGTACCAAATTCGTGACTTAAATATTCTCCTCCACGATCTGATCGTAAGAATTTTTTCTTTCGTTCATGTTGATTCTCTACCTCATTCTGAAATTCCTTGAACTTTTCAAAGGTCTCAGACTTGTGTTTCATCAAGTAGACATACCCATATCTACTCAAGTCATCAGTGAGAGTGAGAACATAACGATATCCTCCGCGAGCTTCAATGCTCATTGGACCACACACATCAGTATGTATGATTTCCAATAAGTTGGTTGCTCGCTCCATTGTTCCGGAGAACGGAGTCTTGGTCATTTTGCCCATGAGGCATGGTTCGCATGTGTCAAATGATTCATAATCGAGAGACTCTAAAAGTCCATCAGCATGGAGCTTCTTCATGCACTTGACACCAATGTGACCAAGGCGGCAGTGCCACAAGTATGTGGGACTATTGTTATCAACTTTACATCTTTTGGTATTCACACTATGAATATGTGTAACATTACGTTTGAGATTCATTAAGAATAAACCATTGACCATCGGGGCATGACCATAAAACATATCTCTCATATAAATAGAACAACCATTATTCTCGGATTTAAATGAGTAGCCATCTCGCATTAAACGAGATCCAGATACAATGTTCATGCTCAAACTTGGCACTAAATAACAATTATTGAGGTTCATAACTAATCCCGTGGGTAAATGTAGAGGTAGCGTGCCGACGGTGATCACATCGACCTTGGAATCATTCTCGACGCGCATCGTCACCTCGTCCTTCGCTAGTCTCCGCTTATTCTGCAGCTCCTGCTGTGAGTTACAAATATGAGCAACGGCACCGGTATCAAATACCGAGGAGTTACTACGAGTACTGGTAAGGTACACATCAGTTACATGTATATCACATATACCTTTAGTGTTGCCGGCCTTCTTGTCCGCTAAGTATTTGGGGCAGTTTCGCTTCCAGTGACCCTTCCCTTTGCAATAAAAGCACTCAGTCTCAGGCTTGGGTCCATTCTTTGACTTCTTCCCGGCAACTGGCTTACCGGGGGTGGCAACATCTTTGCCTTCCTTCTTGAAGTTCTTCTTACCCTTGCCCTTCTTGAACTTAGTGGTCTTATTAACCATCAACACTTGATGTTCTTTCTTGATTTCAACCTCTGCTGACTCTAGCATTGAAAATACTTCAGGAATGGTCTTCACCATCCCCTGCATATTGTAGTTCAGCACAAAGCTCTTGTAGCTCGGTGGGAGCGACTGAAGGATTCTGTCAATGACCGCCTCATCCGGGAGGTTGATATCTAGCTGGGACAGGCGGTTGTGCAACCCAGACATTTTGAGTATATGCTCACTGACAGAACTGTTTTCCTCCATCTTACAACTATAGAACTTGTCGGAGACTTCATATCTCTCGACCCGGGCATGAGCTTGAAAAACCATTTTCAGCTCCTCGAACATCTCATATGCTCCGTTTCACTCAAAACGCTTTTGGAGCCCCGGTTCTAAGCTATAAAGCATGCCGCACTGAACGAGGGAGTGATCATCAGCACGTGACTGCCAAGCGTTCATAACGTCTTGGTTCTCTAGGATGGGTGCTTCACCTAGCGGTGCTTCTAGGACATAATCTTTCTTGGCTGCTATGAGGATGATCCTCAGGTTCCGGACCCAAGCCGAATAGTTGTTGCCGTCATCATACCATTGCTCGGCTCCTGATGGTGCTAGCAGCAACAGTACCACATCCCCGCTATTGTGGGGTGGCCACCTAGATGGCATGGTGACGTGGTGAAGGCACTTGAGGGTAGGGGTGGAAACGGATCAGATGCGGATCGGATAGTGCTCTTACCACTTCCATTTTCATATTTTCAAAACGAATACGAATCCGAATACAGACGTTATCGGATACGGATGCAGCTCGGATATTATTCAAATACAGATATGTATCACATATTTTCTTGATTCGGAACAGATACGAATAATATCAACATATTGCTTAAGTAAATTAGTCGATTGCTATGCGACCTTAAATAATCAACTTATAACATACAATAAGTCAATGATAAATAGGTTTATGAATAAATACTATTTTAATGCATAATAATTTATAAGTTTAATCATATATAGAGTAAAAGTTAACTACTTATTTGGCTTTTATGTTGGATAATTGGAATATTGGGTCTAGAATTTTAAAATTTACCTCCCATAATCTAATTCGGATACGGATATATCCACTTCCATATCCATATTTGTGTCAAAATATCCTACCATATTTTATTTTTTATTTGTCTAAAATATTCGGATACGGATAATTACCATTTCCATTTTGGTTCGGATGCGGATGTTTCGGATACGGATAGGCATTTTCTCGAATACGAATATCGGATATTTCGGATTATCCGCTGCCACTTTCCACCCCTACTTGAGGGCCAGCGGCTCCGTCGCGAGCAGCGACTCGGTCGACTCACCCCGGGAGAGGCACACGCGCTGCGGTCGCTCCTGTGACGGGGGTGGCCAGAGGGCGGCGATTCGCCCCGAACCGAGTGCCATCGCTGAGGATGTGCCCGTCGACGAGTGGAAGGGGTGTGTATGGAGTAATCCCTTCACCCGTACCTCGTGGAGCATGGCCATCGGGGTGTTGCTGATGTTGCTCTCCTCCGGTGTCTCCCGCTCCTGCTTCGGCCGCGGGGGAAGTGGTGATGGTGCCTCCTGCTCCGACCACATCCCCAGCAGCGTCCACATCCCCGTGCGCCTCTGCACCTCCCATAACATTGCTGGCCGCGGGCGGCGGAGCCTTTGAAGTGGACGGGTGAGCCAAATCACCGAATTTCTTCTTGGGCGCCATGGTTGATGGTGCCATCGAAGACGAAGATGGCGATGAAGATGACGCGCCGCACACACTTTCAGGTTCGTGCGATTGATCCCCCTACCTGGCGCGCCAACTATGTCGTGGGAAACCACAGACACCTATGGGACCAAGTGTTCCTTGCTGGTTCGGTAGGGGGGATGTCACGTCGCACAAAGAGCAGAAGAGCGTGGGGCAGCTCAGCAGAAATCACACAGGCAATTTTACCCAGGTTCGGGCCACCGTGAGGCATAAAACCCTACTCCTGCATTGGTGGATTGATGGTGGAAGAATGGTGGTAGAGCATAGTACACTTGCCTGGCAGGGTTGCCTAGCGCGGCAGTGGCTATGCGTGTATGAGTGTGTGGGTATCCAACCTTCTCACCCCTTCTACCATTGCCACGGGCCTCCTTTTATAGATTAAGGGGTCACCACAATGGCAAATCAGTCATTATGCACTGATAAGATAGCAAACAGTGCTATCATACCTAACTCTACAGGCTGACAGAGCGCATTAAATGCGTCGCTCAACATCACATCGTTGTTTGCCCGGCAAGCCTCGCCGGGCTATTTTGCCAGCTTTACACCTCCTTGCTAGACATGTCACAGGACGGGTGTCGTCTAAAGGTATTTCCTGTAGAAAGAAGCTGCCATGTGGCGTATGGCTGCCACTTAATCACTTTGCGGCTTGACACCACACTGATTAATGACGTGGGCCATGGCGGAGTGGTTGGGTGTGGTTGTTTTTGCCTTCGTGAGTCCCAACAGCCCCTGCTGGGACATCTTGGATGTTCCCTTCTGGGGGCGACCCCGCCCTTGCCGGGCTCGTCTGCCCGGAAAGGGAGGTTTTTCTCCTGGTGGTATCTTGCTTCTCTGGCTTGACCTTGGTCCTCTTGATCTGCATGTTGGTCCTTCGAAGATCTTGGTCTCCTGTACTCTGGCATGGCCTGGTGCCATAATCTTGGTACCGTGCCTGTGCACAGTCTGGGCAACAGACCCAGGGTTTGTTGCACCGACAGACCACAAGTAGGATTCGGCCTACTTGGGGCGCCCTTGGCAGCCTCCCCTCTCCCTCACTTATATATACATGTGGGGTGCCTAGAACACACAACATCAATTGTTAGCCGTGTGCGGCGCCCTCCTCCATAGTTTTTGGTCATATTCTCGCAGTCCTTAGGTGAACCCCTACAAGAACCACTTCACCATCACCGTCACCACGACATTTTGTTGATGGAACACATCAACTACCTTGACACCTTGTTGGATCAAGAAGGCGAGGGACATCACTGAGTTGAACGTGTGCAGAACTCGGAGGTGTCGTACGTTCGGTGATTGATCGGTTGGAGCTAGAAGAAATCAACCGTGTTGTCAAACGCTTCCTCTTACGGTCTACAAGGGTACGTAGACACACTCTCCCCCTCATTGCTATGCATATCTTAGATAGATCTTGCATGAGCGTAGGAATTTTTTTGAAATTGCATGCTACATTCTGCAACGGTGGCATCCGAGCCAGGTCTATGCGTAGATGATATGCACGAGTAGAACACAGTGGCATCTGAGCCAGCTCATACTACTTACCACCAATGTCTTATTTTGATTTGGCAGTATTGTTGGATGAAGCAGCCCGGACCAACCTTACATGACCATGTTCATGACATCGGTTCCACTGACAGACATGCAACTAGTTTTGCATAAAGGTGGTTGGCGGGTGTCTATTTCTCCTACTTTAGTTGAATCGAATTTGACTGCGGCCGGTCCTTGTTGAAGGTTAAAACATCAAACTTGATAAATCACCATTTTGGTTTTGTGCCATAGGTAAGAATGGTTCTTGGTAGAAGCCCGTAGCAGCCACATAAAAGTTGCAACAACAAAGTAGATGACATCTAACTTGTTTTTGCAGAGCATGTTGTGATGTGGTATGGTCAAGACATGATGTGATATATGTTATTGTATGAGATGATCATGTTTTGTAAAAGTTATGGGCAACCGGCATGAGCCTTATGGTTGTCTCTTTATTGTATGAAATGCAAACGCCATGTAATTGCTTTACTTTATCACTATATTGTAGCGATAGTTGTAGAAGCAATAGTTGGCGAGACGACCACAACACAACAATGGAGATCAAGGTGTCGAGCCGGTGAAAATGGAGACCATGACGATGCTTTGGAGATGGAGATCCAAAGCACAAGATGATGGTGGCCATATCATGTCACATATTTTGATTGCATGTGATGTTTATCTTTTATGCATCTTATTTTGCTTAGTACGGCGGTAGCATTATAAGATGACCCCTTAACTAAATTTCAAGGTATAAGTGTTCTCCCTTAGTGTGCACCGTTGCGACAGCTCATCGTGCTGAGATACCACATGATGATCAGGCGTGATAAGCTCTACGTTCACATACAACGTGTGCAAGACAGTTTGCACATGCGGTATACTCGAGTTAAACTTGACGAGCCTAGCATGTACAAACATGGCCTCGAAACACTGGACACCAAAAGGTTGAACGTGAATCATATAGTAGGTATGATCAACATAGAGATGTTCACCATTGATGAGTACTCCATCTCATGTGATGATCGGACATGGTTTGGTTGATTTGCATCACGTATCATTTAGATGACTTGAGGGATGTCTATCTAAGTGGGAGTTCTTAAGTAATTTGATTAATTGAACTTAATTTATCATGAACTTAGTCTTGATAGTATTTGCATATCTATGTTGTAGATCTATTGCCCATGCTATCGTTCCCCTGAATTTTAATGTGTTTCTAGAGAAAGCTAAGTTGAAAGATGATGGTAGCAACTACATGGACTGGGTATGTAACTTGAGGATTATCCTCATTGTTGCACAGAAGAATTATGTCCTTGATGCACCGCTAGGTGAAAGGCCTGCTGTAGGAGCAGATGCTGATGTTTTGAATGCCTGGCAAGCTCGATCTGATGACTACTCGATAGTTCAGTGTGTCATGCTTTGGCTTAGAGTCAGGACTTCGAAGACATTTTGAACTTCATGGAGCATATGAGAGGTTCCAAGAGTTGAAGTTAATATTTCAAGAAAATGCCCGAGTTGAGAGATATGAAGTCTCCAACAAGTTCTATAGGTGCAAGATGGAGGGGAGCAGTTCTGTCAGTGAACACATACTCAGAATGTCTGGATATCATAATCAGTTGACTCAGCTCGGAGTTAATCTTCCAAATGAAAGTGTTATTGACAGAGTCCTCCAATCACTGCCACCAAGCTACAAAGGCTTCATGATGAACTATAATATGCAAGGGATGGAGAAGACTATTCCCGAGCTCTTCGCAATGCTCAAAGCTACGTAGAAATCAAGAAGGAGCATCAAGTGTTAATGGTTAACAAGACCACTAGTTTCAAGAAAAAGGGCAAGGGAAAGAAAGGGAACTTCAAGAAAAATGGCAAGCAAGTTTCCACTCCCGAGAAGAAGCCCAAAGCTGGACCCAAGCCTGAAACTGAGTGCTTCTAATGCAAAGGGACTGGTCACTGGAAGTGGAACTACCCCAAGTATTTGGCGGATAAGAAGGATGGTAAAGCGAAAAAAGGTATATTTGATACATGTTATTGATGTGTACCTTACTAATGCTCGTAGTAGCACCTGGGTATTTGATACGAGTTTGGTTCCTCATATTTGTAACTCGAAACAGGAGCTACGGATTAAATGAAGATTGGCTAAGGACGAGGTGACAATGTGCGTCGGGAATGGTTCCAAGGGCGATGTGATCGCCGTCGGCATGCTACCTCTACATCTAGCTTCAGGATTAGTTTTAGACCTGAATAATTGTTATTTGGTGCCAACATTGAGTATTAACATTATATCTAGATCTTGTCTAGTGCGAGATGGTTATTCATTTAAATCAGAGAATAATGGTTGTTCTATTTACATGAGTAATATCTTTTATCGTCATGCACCCTTGAGGAGTGGTCTATTTCTGTTGAATCTCGACTGTGGTCATACACATATTCATAATATTGATGCCAAAATATGCAAAGTTGATAATGATAGTACAACATATTTGTGGCACTACCGTTTAGGTCATATTGGTGTAAAGCGCATGAAGAAACTCCATGCAGATGTACTTTTGGAATGACTGGATTATGAATCATTTGATACTTGTGAACCATGCCTGATGCGCAAGATGACTAAAACTCTGTTCTACGGAACAATGGAACCAACCAATGACTTATTGGAAATAATACATACCGATGTATGTGGTTTGTTGAGTGTTGAGGCACACGACGGGTATCATTATTTTCTAACTTACATAAATGATTTGAGAAGATATGGGTATATCTAGTTAATGAAACACAAGTCTGAAACATTTGAAAAGTTCAAAGAAATTCAGAGAGAAGTGGAGAATCATCATAACAAGAAAATAAAGTTTCTATGATCTGATCACGGAGGCGAATATTTGAGTTACGAGTTTGGCCTTCATTTAAAACAATGTGGAATAGTTTCACAACTCACACCACATGGAACACCACAGCGTACACTACAAAAAAAGACACATCCGTGACATTTTGGGCTGAACAAAAAAAAATTATGCCATACTTATGACACTTCTATGACGATAATTGTGACAAAACCCGGTATCATCATAGATGTGGTGGGCTCCTACTTCTATGACAAAAAATCATGACAGAAAATGGGCTTTTCGTCCTCGGCGGGCCAGAGATGCAGCTGCATGACACTCTTTGGGCCGTCCATGACGGAAAAAACCGTGGTAGAAGCGAGGGCAAGGAAAATTTCAGGGAGTTCCCGGTTACGGTGGGTGGTCGGGGGCCAAGCAATGCGCGTTTATCTCGTACACATACGCGCGTGTGTGCGAGGCATTGGGCTCTAACTGAACCCGAGCGAGGCGTCGCCTAACTAAACCCCGAGCAATTGCACTGCAGGCTACGCATTACTTAACCCGAGCGACCGATCGCTGGCTGTTAACTGAACCCGATCGAGCGATTCCTTCGCTACTACTGCTAACTGAAGCCGATCGATGCTACCTCTGGATGAACAGTGAGCGTTGCAGGGGGGGTGGATGAACCATGAGTGGTGGGGCTGGATGAACAGGACCCGTGGTGTTGCCTCTGGATGAACAGGACCCCGATCGATCGAGTCGGTTGGGACTGGATGAACAGGACCCGTGGAGGGCTGGATGAACAGGACGACCCCGTGGAGGGCTGGATGAAAAGTAGATGGTGGATGGGTGGATGAATAGTATCCCGTGGAGGGGTGGTTGAACAGGAGCCCGTGGAGAGGGGTGGTTGAACAGTAGCCGGTGGAGTAGCGTGCGGTGGAGGCTGGATGAACAGGAGCCCGTGGATGAACAGTCACAGGTGGAGGCTAGAGGAGGTCGATGGTGGATGAACAGTAGCCCAGGGAGGCTGGAGGAGGTCGACGGCGGAGATGAACAGTATCCCGTGGAGTCCCCTTTTGTGGTACACCGCACCCCTCCCGATGAACAGGACCCCTGTTTTGACCGTAGTGCTCCAACACAAGTCCGTTTCCTCCGTTTTGCGGTACGCCACACCCCTCCCGATCAACAGGACCCCATTTCGACCGTAGGAGGTCCAAAACAAGTCCGTTCCCACCATTTTGCGGTACGCCAGACCCCTCCCGATGAACAGGATCCCGTTTTGAACGTGGTCGGTCGAACACACGGCTGTTTCCTCCATTCTGCGGTACGCCACGCCTCGTTTTCATCGTCTGTTCTGTTCAAGCCCTCCTAATGAACACGACGACGCATTCCGTTCCGACCCAGCCGATTGGCTCCCCATGAACATGACAATGACGTTGTTTCTCTGTTCCGACCCAGCCATGTACACGAGCCCTGGCCGTACATATGCGCGAGTAGGCGTTCGAGACCCCGCTCATATGTACGTACATGGCCGTATTTTCTTCTTGCACACTGGCCGTTGTACGTACGTGTACATGCTATGTACGCGCCTCTACTACGACACGTGCGCGCCTCTACATCGACCAGTATGTACGTACACATTCGCGACCAGAATGACAACGCTACGTACGCTTCGACCAGGTGGGTCGCGACTGTCAGGGACTTCCTTGCGTGCGAAGATGTAGCTGGTGGGTCCCAGCAGTCAGGGTGGTGAATCTTTGTTTTTCCCAGACGCACTTCCTTGCATGCGAAGATGTAGCTGGTGGGTCCTAGTAGTCAGGGGGGAAACGTTTTTTTCACGAAATACGGTGGCCCATCCGGTGGGCCCCTACTATCAGGTGGAGGAATAATTATTTTGCGCGTAATAAGGAGGCACTTCCTTGCGGCCGTTGTGGACCCAGCTGTCAGCCTCTCCGCATACAGTCCACGTCCGATGGAAGTCGTTCCTTGACCATGTTGACCACGCCGTGCCGAGAGCACCAGGACGGTGGACGATGGCGAGGCCTAGGAAGGGGACGACATAGAGCCAGGGAAGACGCGGCAGTGGAAGCCCGCGTGGAGAGGAGTACGAGGGTTCACTAGTTCGGCTGTGGTGTGAGGCTGACATCGTCGCAGGGCCTGTCCAGCGGTGGGAATAGTAGGGGCGGTGAGGCCTCCGCGGCAGCACAGCCGGCCATGGGAGGCAGGAGCATGCGGCACGACCGGTGCTGCTTTGGGCGGCTGGAGCAAGAAGACCAGAGGTTGAAGAAGCACTACCGCCGTTGGATGGACATTGTATGGTCACTGGAGCTAGAATCGTTCATATTTACTAAGTTGACAAAGGACTCCATCCCCATCAACTTAGTAGGCCCACAAGTCAGCCTCCCACCAAGGTGGGTCCCAGCTAGCAGGGGGAGTATTCATTTTTTAAGCACTTTTGGTGGGTCCGAGCTGACAGCGGGGGGAAGGTTTTTTCATGAAATACGATGGCCCGTCCGGTGGGTCCCAGCTGTCAGAGGGAAACGTTTTTTTCGCGAAATATGGTGGCCCGTCCAGTGGGACCCTGCTGTCAAGTGGAGGAATAATTATTTTGCGCGTAATAAGGAGGCACTTCCTTGCGGCTGCTGTGGACCCAACTGTCAGCCTCTCCATGTACAGTACTCTTCCGATGGAAGTCGGTCATTGACCACATTGACCACGCCGCGCCGAGAGCACCAGGGCGGTGGACGACGGTGAGGCCTAGGAAGGGGACGACACGGAGCTAGGGAAGAGACAGCAGTAGATGCCCACGCGGAGAGGAGTACGAGGGTTCACTGGTTCGGCTGCGGTGTGAGGCTGCCGTCGCCACAGAATAATAGGGGGTGTGGGTGAGTGGAGGGATGGCCTGGCCAATGGTGGGAGTAGTATGAGGGCGGTGAGGCCTCCGCGACAGCACAGCCGGCCACGGGAGGCAGGAGCAGGCGACACGACCGGCGCTGCTTTGGGCGGCTAGAGCAAGAAGACCAGAGGTTGAAGAAGCACTTTGGCCGTTGGATGGACATCATACGATCACTGGAGTATTGACTAAGTTGACAAAGCCCATCCGTCCCCATCAACTTAGTAGGCCCACAAGTCAGCCACCCACTATGGTGGGTCCTAGCTAGCAGGGGGGTTCTCATTTTTTGGTGCGTAATAAGGAGGCACTTGCCTGCGAAGATATAGCTGCTAGGTCCAACCTGTTAGCGGGGGGAATGTTTTTTTCACGAAATACAGAGGCCCTTCTCGGGGGTCCTAGCTGTCAGGTGGAGGAATCATTATTTTGCATCTAATAAGAAGGCATTTCCTCGCATGCGGCCGTGGACCTAGCTGTCATCCTCTCCACGTACAGTCCACTTCCGATGGATGTCGTTCATTGACCATGTTGACCAGGCCGCGTCGAGAGCACCAGGGCGGTGGACGACAGCGAGGCCTATCATGGGAACGACACGGAGCCAGGGAATACTCGGCAGTTGTTTCCCACGCGGAGGAGTACGAGGGTTTACTGGTTCGTCTACCATCCCCGGAGAATAACAGAAGGTGTGGGTGAGTAGAGGGATGGCTAGGCCAGCGATGGGAGTACAGTGGGGCCGTGAGCCCTGCGCGGTAGCATAGCCGGCCGCGGGAGGAGGGAGCAGGCAGTCCCGCCGGCGCTTGTTAGAGCGGCTGGAGTAGGAAGAGCAGAGATTGAAGAAGCACGACAGTCGTTGGATGGACATCCAACAGTCACTGCTCTCGTGTGTTAACTAACTTGACAGGGCATTGCGTGTGCGTCAACCTTTTTTTAGGAAAGCATATGCGTCAACCTGTAGTAGGCGCACAAGTCAGCCTCAAATCTGTGGAAAACAACATACATCCCATCTGCCATTATTTCTAATACTGTACAGCCCATTTGCTAATTTTTAAGAATTTGTTTGGAGCCCATCTTCTTTTTGTTAGCATTACACCCCATATTGTGGCCACGGTTAAAAAGTTACAAAGTTTTGCATATTTCGGTGCGGTCAACTGTTTTTAATCCCGAAATATTGATTCACATTCAAACTATTTTGAAAAATAATTTATATAAATATAAAATCCAAATAATTGTCCACGCATAAAAATCAATGGAATTTAAAATCTTGTAATAAAAAAATTGAAACTAATTCCCGACTTGATGTATTTTAAAAATGTATAGCTCATTTCTGGGAAAATAGAATGAAACTCTCCTTGTCTTGAAAGATTTGCAGCCCAGCATGGTCGATAAAGCAACTAGGCCTCATCGGTGAACATCTCCATGTTGATCGTATCTTCCATACGACTCATATTCGACCTTTCGGTCTCTTGTGTTCCGAGGCCATGTCTGTACATGCTAGGCTCGTCAAGTTAACCCTAAGTGTTTTGCATGTGTAAAACTGTCTTACACCCGTTGTATGTGAACGTAAGGATCTATCACACCCGATCATCACGTGGTGCTTCGAAACGACGAACTTTAGCAACGGCGCACAGTTAGGGGGAACACTTTCTTGAAATTATTATAAGGGATCATCTTATTTACTACCGTCGTTCTGAGTAAACAAGATGCATAAACAAAATAAACATCACATGCAATTATATAATAGTGACATGATATGGCCATCTTCGGGGCTCCATGATCATCTTCGTCACCGGCATGACACCATGATCTCCATCATCATGATCTCCATCACCGTGTCTTCATGAAGTTGTCACGCCAACGACTACTTCTACTTCTATGGCTAACGCGTTTAGCAATAAAGTAAAGTAATTTACATGGCTTTCTTCAATGACACGCAGGTCATACAAAAAATAAAGACAACTCCTATGGCTCCTGCCGGTTGTCATACTCATCGACATGCAAGTCGTGATTCCTATTACAAGAACATGATCTCATACATCACAATATATCATTCATCATTCACCACAACTTCTGGCCATATCACATCACATGACAATTGCTGCAAAAACAAGTTAGACGTCCTCTAATTGTTGTTGCATCTTTTACGTGGCTGCAATTGGGTTCTAGCAAGAACGTTTTCTTACCTACGAATAACCACAACGTGATTTTGTCAACTTTTATTTACCCTTCATAAGGACCCTTTTCGTCGAATCCGCTCCAACTAAAGTGGGAGAGACAGACACCCGCTAGCCACCTTATGCAACTAGTGCATGTCAGTCGGTGGAACCTGTCTCACGTAAGTGTACGTGTAAGGTCGGTCCGGGCCGCTTCATCCCACAATACCGCTGAAGCAAGAAAAGACTAGTAGTGTCAAGCAAGTTGACAAGATCTACGCCCACAACAGATTTGTGTTCTACTCGTGCAATAGAGAACTACGCATAGACCTAGCTCATGATGCCACTGTTGGGGAACGTTGTAGAAAATAAGATTTTTCCTACGGTTTCACCAAGATCCATCTATGAGTTCGTCTAAGCGACGAGTGATAGGAGAGAGATGCATCTACATACCACTTGTAGATCGCGTGCGGAAGCGTTCAAGAGAACGGGGTTGAGGTAGTCGTTCTCGTCATGATCCTATCACCGGAGATCCTAGCTCCGAACGGATGGCACCTCCGCATTCAACACACATACGGTCAGCGTGACGTCTCCTCCGTCTTGATCCAGCAAGGGGGAAGGAGAGGTTGATGAAGATCCATCAGCACGACGATGTGGTGGTGGATGCAGTAGAACTCCGGCAGGGCTTCACCAAGCTATTGCGGGAGGAGGAAGAGGTGTAGCAGGGGGAGGGAGGCGCCAAGACACAGGGTGCGGCTGCCCTCCCTCCCCCCTCCTTTATATAGGCCCCCAGGGGGGGCACCAGCCCTGGGAGATCCAATGTCCCAAGGGGGCGGCGGCCAGGGGGGTGGAGTGCCCCCCAAGGCAAGTGGGGCGCGCCCCCCACCTAGGGTTTCCAACACTAGGCGCAGGGGGGGCCTAGGGGGTGTGCACCAGCCCACTAGGGGCTGGTTCCCCTCCCACTTCAGCCCACGGGGCCCTCCGGGATATGTGGCCCCACCCGGTGGACCCCCGGGACCCTTCCGGTGGTCCCGGTACAATACCGGGTGACCCCGAAACTTTCCTGATGGCCGAAACAACACTTCCTATATATAATTCTTTACCTCCGGACCATTCTGGAACTCTTCGTGGCGTCTGGGATCTCATCCGGGACTCCGAACAACATTCGGTTTGCTGCATACTCATATTCATACAACTCTAGCGTCACCGAACCTTAAGTGTGTAGACCCTACGGGTTCGGGAGACATGCAGACATGACCAAGACGGCTCTCCGGTCAATAACCAACAGTGGGATCTGGATACCCATGTTTGCTCCCACATACTCCTCGATGATCTCATCGGATGAACCACGATGTCGAGGATTCAAGCAACCCCGTATACTATTCCCTTTGTCAGACGGTATGTTACTTGCCTGAGATTCGATCGTCGGTATCCCAATACCTCGTTCAATCTCGTTGCCGACAAGTCACTTTACTCGTACCGTAATGCATGATCCCGTGACCAGACACTTTGTCACTTTGAGCTCATTATGATGATGCACTACCGAGTGGGCCTAGTGATACCTCTCCGTAATACGGAGTGACAAATCCCAGTCTCGATCCGTGTCAACCCAACAGACACTTTTGGAGATACCTGTAGTGCACCTTCATAGTCACCCAGTTACGTTGTGACGTTTGGTACACCCAAAGTACTCCTACGGTATCTGGGAGTTACACGATCTCATGGTCTAAGGAAGAGATACTTGACATTGGAAAATCTCTAGCAAAACGAACTACATGATCTTGTGCTATGCTTAGGATTGGGTCCTGTCCATCACATCATTCTCCTAATGATGTGATCCCGTTATCAACGACATCCAAATGTCCATAGTCAGGAAACCATGACTATCTGTTGATTTACGAGCTAGTCAACTGGAGGCTTACCAGGGACATGTTGTGGTCTAAATATTCACACGTGTATTATGATTTCCGGATAATACAATTATAGCATGAATAAAAGACAACTATCATGAACAAAGAAAGATAATAATAATCCTTTTATTATTGCCTCTAGGGCATATTTCCAACAATCTCCTCTGCAATAAACGGTTGCCTCTCCAAGGCCTACTTCTGGACTTTTTGCTTGACGGGTCGGGCATGTGGGCAGACAACAAGGTGGTGCTCAATTACCTCCCTGGGAACACCGGGGATATCAGATGGTTGCCATGCAAACATGTCAATATTCGCTCACAGGATGGTAACGAGCGTGCTTTCCTATTTGTCATTGAGGGTGGCGCTGATGATGAGAATATCATCAACGCCAGCTAGCCCTGTCGGGACCTTCTTCACTTGTGGAGCAGTAACCTCGGACCTTTTGTTGTTGTAACTCTCCGGGAAGTGATCAACAGGCGCAGCATACTCCGAAGAGGTACGCTTCCCAGATTCCTTGCCAGTGTCCTTGCTATCCTTCTTCTTTCCTCTGCTCTCCTTGGCGGGAACTGTTGTTGTCGCTGCCTCTTCCGCGACTGCATCTCGGTACATCTTGTCCACGCTAATGATCACGTCCTTCTCATCTGATGGGATGGAAATGGTTCCAACTAGACCAGGCATCTTCATGGTGTTGTAGGCATAGTGGGATGCCGCCATGAATTTAGCCGGGGCTGGTCATCCAAGGATCCCATTGTACAGCAAGGGGAGGTCAACCACATCAAACACAATCTTTTCAGTCCAATAGTTCAACTCCCCTCCAAATGTCACAGGCAATGTGATCTTTCCCTTAGAATGACTCCTGTCGGGATTAACTCCTTGAAACGTCTTGGTGACCTTTAACTCCTCTTCTGCTATCTAAAGATTGCTGATAACCTTTGGGGAAATCAGATTCAACCCGGCCCCACCGTCTACCAACATCTTATTGATCTTGAGGTTGCGAATTCTCGGAGAGACCAACAATGGCAAACACACTACCGTAATGGTATGGCCAGGATGATCCTCTTCGTCAAAGATGATGGGTGTGCGTGACTATTTGAGTGGTTTCCGGGCCTTTGTTGTTGGTTCCACGACATTGACCTCACGTGCCCACCGTTTGAGTTGGCGATGAGAGGTGTGCAGGGATGCGCCCCCATCAATGCACAGGGCGTTAGTGGCCTTCTGAAACTCTTGCTCACTGGTTTCCTCTTCATCCCCTCCATCACTATCATCATCATAGGCTTCCTTCTCTTGATCCTTACCGCCAGTGACATTTTGACCCTTTTCGTTGTCACGCTTCTTGTACTCTGCTCTTTGCCTCTTGACGAGCTGCTCAACCTGATAAAACTCTTGAAGGTCGTGGCCCTTGGTCCGATGAATCTTGCAATACGTCCCATCGCCCTTCCCGGCCTTCTCGGTAGCCGCAACCTCCCGGCAGCCAGCGCGCATGGCAACTTCCTTGCCGGGGGCTTCAGCCTTAGCCGTCTTGCCGGTACTAGGTGTACCCGATCCTTCAACAATCATCACTGCCTTATCCTTGCGCTTCTTATTGCGCTTCTTGCTCTTCTTCTTACTGGTCATCATTGTCTGGATCGACATTGATGCAGTCCTCCTCCCCGGGTAACTTCCTTCCCTCCTCCATCCAAGCACACTTATCCACCAAGGTGTAAAGATCCTTCATAGTCTTGGGAAACCATACGTTCATCTTGGAACGTATCCTGCGTTTGCGCACATTGTATTGGAAGGCGGGTATCACAGCTGCCGGATGGATGTTCGGGATGTTCCCGTGGACTCTACTGAATCTCTGCAAATACTTCAGGAGAGTTTCCCCTTCCTTCTATTGGAGAAGCTGCAAATCACTGGGCCGTCCTGGTTCTTGATGGCCGCTAGTGAAGGCGCCAATGAATTCATGGCACAGGATAGCCGATGACGAATTGGAGTTCTCCGGCAGGTGCATCAGCCAGGACCTCACATTGGACTTGAGAGCCAAAGGGAAGTAGTTGGTGAACACCTTCTCATCTCCTCCCCCGGCAGCTTGAACAGCGTTGGTGTAGATGATCAGAAAGGTTTAGCATCCCATCATACTTCTCGTGTATCTCTGGTTTGAACATGCGGACAGACGGCCAACAGACTTGCCGCAGCTAACGGGTAAAGGTAGGGCACCCAACCTCCAAAGGTAGGCACCCACCAATATCGAGCGCATGCTCATCGACGTCAGGACCATCGCACCCATTGGTTCGGCAGTGGTTGTCGCAGCGTCGCTCAATGACAACATGCACGTCTCCCCCTCGCCTGTTCTCCGGGGCTCGCCGCCGGTCTGAACGTGCTCGAGGGTCAGAAGAGTCCATCGAGACATATTCAGGTTCTTGATTCTGATGTGCTCGCGCTGGCTGCCATGGCGGGGACTATACTGTGGGGGTGGCCCCTTCCGTACGACGAGTAGCATGAGCAGTCGTCGTCGCATGGGGAGGCCGCAGTGGGCCAGGTCGCTGCGAGCCCCCAACCTCGGCGAAAATAATATTTCACTCTAAATTAAACGAATGGCAAGCCATTTGCCTTGTTTCAAAGAAAATATGACAGTCATAGCCGAGTTGAAAAGGGCAAGAACATCTAACTCCAGCTTACAAACTGTACAAAAGCACGAGGGTTAATTGTTCATCAGGTTTACAAAAAACCCTGGTTGAAAAGGGCAATAACATCTAACTCCAGCACTGTTTTCGGCAGTCACAGTCAAATGGATCGGTCAGGTCCATAGAAAGAACATCCTGGGTCGTAAAATTTACTGGATTATGACCACAATCTGTTGTAAATAGAAGCCCGGTATGTTCAGACATACCCATCCGTCAATCTTTTGCCCACCTGAAACTCATTTTTTTTGCTCTTCGACATACCCATCCGTCAAAACCATGCTGCTGATAAACTTAAACCTGATGGACAATAGTAACCTCGCATTCAGCAAGAAGAATGTGACAAATCTAGTGTTTGCACGGTTGGCTACATATTGTTCTAGCGTTATTGTCTTCAATCGAATCTCATGAGAAGTGAGAAAATCCCGATGCTTACGAATCCACCGATTGGTTATAACTTTCTTACCCCGTCGTGTTGCCTAAATAGACATGAAGATTGAAAACAGTTATGGTCTAAAAAAGAGTGTCGAAAGAGCAACAGCTGAATGGTTAATTCTAGTACACTATATGCAGGCTTCCAATGTGCGTGAAATTATCACCTTTATATACAACTTCTCCAGACATGGAAATCATTGCAGCAAGCAAATAATCTTGTTCAGATCAAAACTATTCATTTGGATATATAAGATCTTGACAGAATCCAGCACCATTGATAGGCCATCCATGGAGTAACTCTTCATTGAGCATAGAACACAATATTAGTACAAAATGTGTACTCCAAGATGATATATAACTTATGCGCAGAAATTTAAAATTCAGCTTATGGTTACAAGTGTAGATGATAATATAAAGTACCTGAAGAACTATGGAGCCAAACACCATATTGAAATGAGCACAGAGATCATGTATTACACCCAAGGTCTCCAGTTTAGGCGCAGAGAGGACGGTTATTTGCAATGGTGAATAACTAGAATCAAGGATCAACCTTTGAAGTGAAGGGGCATCTTGGAGGATGAGCTACCTTCCGTCAAAAGCAATTCCAATTCTTACAAGGTTAGGCACTTTATTTGGAGACAACCGATTCTAACTATGAAAACAAGCACCAAGTACTCCAGGGCAGGGCAACTAGAGTGGATGATGTTGTGCAATGAGGCCTCCGATATACGAACCCGCATAAGTGAAAGTTTTTTGAGAAATGGGAGTCGAAGGTTTAGTACCAGATTGTCTGGTAGGTAGCATAGCGCAAAGGTGGCGGTGTGGAGAGAGGAGGAAAACCGCAAGATGGACGTCGGTGCTGAGGGCACAAGTACATGGCATTCGGTATGTGGTATGTGATTTCCAGAGGAATAGTCGAACTCAAGCAGCTGTAGTTCTGTGAATTCAGGGGATTTGAGCCAGGCATCCACCGTGCAGGGCATGGTATGCTTGCTCAGGTAGCATGACGGGATGCAGAGGCTTTGAACGGAGCCCTGGTGGGAGGAGATGATGGCTCTGGGATTTCAAAATCATTGAAGAGAGATAGCTGAAGATAGTCGAGATTAAGGGGCACATCGCGCCATAGAGGGCGCCACCGAATTGAGAGGACTTGGGTGCGACAACAATCCTTGGTGGGGAGAAGCGATATGGTCTCCCCAAGGACGCGTCCGGGAGATCGCTGATGCGGTCCACCCGAGATTCTAGAGGTTCCTCGGATCCGGTGGGGGCGTGGTCGCCGCTTCTCCCCGCACTGCCAGGTGTGGGATCTACAACAAGCGTCGCCGCTGGATGGAGTCTAATCTTCTTGGCGCTGGGGTCAGCCGACTCCATTTTCCTCGAGGGCGTTGCGTCGCGCTCACGGATTTGAGCAGAGTAACGAATGACGAGCCTAGTTGTAGCGCGAGTGAAGAAGAAGGGGAGCTGGGGTTTTTCTGTAGTAGTGAGGAAGAAGGGCAGCTCGGGTTTTCTGTAGGAGTGAGGTGAGGAATTTGGGGGTACGAGTGGAGCAAGCTGACGTGAGGTGGGTGGGAGTGAGGAGGAAGAAGAGCACCCAGGTTTTTTTGGGGGGCGGTGTGCTGGGTGTGGGTAGCGCCTCTCATTCAGTAAATATATGGGCTTTTGAATTGATTTTACTATTTACTAGTGTGGATGGGCTGTTTTGTTTTGGGCCCAGAGAAACAATTACTACTAGTACAGTGGAGACACTATACAGCTACCCAGAAAAACAATTACTACTAGTATAGTGAATACAATACCGCTTCTAACTCCTCCTAGGTCATTGAAATGTCTCCCTCTACTAAATGTCGTTATACTTCTGTTCACCGACATGCAGGCCATGTAGCGCGCAGGCCCAAAAGCCATCCACCAAATTAGAAGGCAGTATGCAGGCAGAGAGTCACCCGGTCGTAGGGCGGCAGTAACGAGCCGTCGTATCACAAAACCCCACCTCCCCGCAGTCTAAGTTTGACGGACGAAGCAACCATCATTTTACTCTTTGTTGAATCCCCTTCTCCCTCACCGTCTTGAAGAAAGGCAACACTCACATCTTCCACTATTCTTCTCTCCCAACGAAGGGAAGGTAAGCGAATCCGTGATGTTGGTATATTTTCATTCAGAAAAAAAAGAACTTTTGCAAAGCAGTAACTGATCCTCACTCTCTTTTTTGTTTCATTGTCATTGCGATTGTGTTTTCCTTTCAGTGGTCTCCCAGTATCCGTCAGTTTCATGATGGACCAAGGAGAACCAGGCAAAGATCTGCCAATATTGGAGCAGACACGGAAGGCTGATCCCCATGAGATAGAGAGCTCCAAGAAGATGGAGGCAGCCACCGAGCGACCCCAGATATGCGCACGGCCACTACTGAGGTGGTCAACGCCCCGTTTAAGGTTACAGCCCCCGTGGCACTTCAGGAGCAGTTTTCCCCCTTTGAGGATGTCCCCCCCCCCCCAGCTGAGCTGCCCAAGGTGATTTTCTTCTTTGCCGATCTCGATTGCGGTTTTTCACCTAAGTATGTGGTGATGAATAATGCAAAAATTTATTAGCTTCGATGTCATGCTATACATAGTGGTTTAAATAACTTGTGTTTCTTATACTAGGAAGTAATTCAAAATTTGTTTCTGTTACAATTAGAGCCCTAATGCCAACAAGGATTGTGTGGTTGTACATGTCACTCGCTATGAGGCGGATGACCTGAATATACGCACTGGGAAAACAGAGTTCTTAGGTTGTTGGATCCTGGAAGCCATTTGCGGTTATACCAATGAAGAGTTGTATTCGAGCCTCACTGATGTCAGGCGTGTTGTCCAGGGTGTACTGAAGCACAAGAAGTTCAAAGCTACTCCTTCGTTTGTGAGGCATACTGTTCTTGTCAAGCTTACGCAGGAAGATGACGTGGCATGCCTCCACAAACAAGTTTATCAGTGGCAAGGCCACAAGGTTGTCTTCATGAAGGTTCACAGGATTGAGCTACTCCGGGACGTCCTCGATGATGTTCATGGCAAGGTCCGTCTTGTGTCCAACCCAAATTAGATCGATGCATGAAATAGTTGCCCCAGCTAGTGTTTAATAGTAGTTTGGATTGTGTCTAATTATCTGAACCTTGCTTGTTATCGAGCTCTCTGGGGCTAGTACTCTGTTTGAATCCGTCTATGGGAACTGTTGCTACTTTTGTGTGCCCGTGAATCATGTGAGAACCATCGTAATTGTTGCTGAAACAGATGCGTCCTCACTAGTTTTTTCATGCATATGGCATGGTAAGACATAAGTTGTCATGATTTATCATACGAGCAGTGTGTGTTTTGATGAAATAGAGCACTCGTTCGAGAACTGTGCGCCGACGTATACATAATTACTTGTAAACAATGTTGGTGCTAGCCGACTTGTAAGCAGTTGTGCAAAACATGACACATTGGCTCAGCTTGCTTCAACACTAGGCTATCGACCAGCTAACAATCAACAATCTGTTGTCTGACATATAAGCAACTATGTATCTTGTTACAGTGGTTCATGCAGTTAACTGAGGCCACAATTTAAATTCCAAACGTTCCCACGCTAGTCCAGCGCTCATGTGGAACACTCATATTAAACTCGTCTTCATAAAAAACTTGAAAAGCATAAGTTAAGCAATTTTATACTCCCTCTGTCCCAAAATAAGTGTCTCAAGCTTAGTACAACTTTGTACAAGCTCTGCTACAAAGTTGAGACACTTATTTTGGGACGGAGGGAGTACATCTCAATGATTCATAGAACATAACGAACATATACTAGTTCACAGCAAAAGACAAAGTTGCGAGAAGGTTTACAAATCAGGAAAAAACAAGCAAGGCTTCTCTAAGCAAAGGGCCTCCCGGCAGGCTTAAATTTCCTGGAGTTCACTCTGGTTTTTTCTTGTTGCCACCATCCAGGGTTAGGTTCTCTCATTCCAGAATAACCAATTATAATTGTGGTCTCAGCTGGAATGCTGAACTAAACCATGCAGTGTACTGACCAGGTGAGATTCTTGTGCATTCCACTAAATTTAAGCACTGCTATTTGCAGAAATAAGTAGACCACAATGCCTCTTGTTCATGCACCTGTCCAAAAAACCGCTATGCAGCCGTGCCAGCTAGTCCTCGGTCTATGGATGAACTGGTAGAAAGTGCATTCCGTACTAGGATGCAGTTGTTTTCGCTCGTCCCTACACTGCAATCAGAAGTAAAACGTACGAATCAACTTCATTTAGATTGCGTTGTTCATTCTACCTAGTAACTACCAATGTAGGAATACCTGGAAGACGGGTGGTTAGACGACGGCAACGCGGGATAGCCATCTCATTTTGCGCAGTTCTACTAAACTGAGGTGTGTGATTTTGATTGCACGGATAGAAACGATACGGAGATAGACATCCCAAAACGATATGGAGACAGACATCCCTATTTGCGCAAATACGAAATACGGTTATTTAAAGAGTGACAGATATTTGCAGTGGCATATACTTAACAACAACATCTATTGTGTTATAATTGGCACTAGATTGACAGTATGAAGTGTCCTTAAGTAAGTAGCATCACATCACATCAACACTGCCACTAGATTAACATGCAGAACAATAGCATTAGTATTATTGTCATGAGAGTAGCACATGGTCAGTAAATGTGCAATCAAATTTGTGCAGTTCCACTAGGATGAAGCAATGTTAGCGATGTGAGATTTAAGTGTAACGGCAAAAACACAATTCCTGGGAAATAAAGCAAGATGGAAGCACTTCATAAAATGGTGGTGGCATTGTTTCAATTTATCGATGGCACTAGACCATTACTTATAGTGACATTAGGTGGCATTGCTTAATGCTTCATGTGATTTTACATTAATGGTAGCGATATGGGCATAGGGACAGTAGGGGCATAAAGTGGTGCGGCAGATGTGGCTGCCGAGAGTGGCAAACACTCGGGCAGCATGTCTGCATTTGTCCCATTTTTTATCTCCTTGGCGACATTTTCCTATGTGAGCACAGGAAATCTAGACCTGCTCATTCTCATTTGCCTTGTCCCCCAACACCCATCACTTTCTTTCCTTTTTCAACCAAGAGATAGGTCCACTTCCCCCCACCCTTCGCCATCCACCATGCTTTCTTCGCCTTTTCAACCAAGTGACTAGTTGGGTAGCCAATATCTTCTACTTTCCCCCGTTTCCTCTTAGAACCAAGTCCTAGATTCATGCTACAGCTTTCCCACTTTCTTCCCTGTTTGAACCAACTCTTGGAGTCGACTGTATGAACTAGCTTTACCTCTAATATTAGTAAAAGTCTAGGTGGCTTTGAAACAGCGGACGGAAGTAGAAAAAGATCCACATGAAGGGAGCTAGAGCAGTAAAGCAAGGCAGGTTTCGAAGGAATATATACCCGAGGGTCATCGGCATGTAGCAAAGACGGCGTCGGGAGGCTGCATCTTGGCCACAATATGGCAGGGAGGAAGAAGGGGTCGGAGGCCCTCCTGAGCCGGCACTCTCTTAGAGAGAACGACACGGCCACTGATCAGGACATGTGGGCAGCCGTTGATCTCCTCCCTCGCCGCTGACGATAGCGTGAACGATGCACCTACACACCTGCCCCAGTCGAGGTTGTCCGGCCGGATTTGTGACCAGCCGTGAGCTAAGAGAGAGTGTGGCCACCTAGGTCTTGCTTAGATCTGGAGAGCATGAGAGAGTGAACGAGAGGAACCCTAGTAAAGCAAGCGCTAATGCTCCTGCTTATATATGTAGTGGAGTGATTTTGTTGTACCAGCTTAAAAAAATGCACTCCTACGTGTACCCGCAAGTGGGTGTGAGAGAACTAGTGAGTGCATGCACCGCTTCTCTTTGTGAGAGTACAATATACTATGCCCAAAGAACGTTCGCTGCAAGAGTAATAGTATAAGTGTGTGACGTGTGAGATAAAATAAAATGTGTGCAACGTCTTTTGTTTTTCTAGAAGTTCTGAGGGTAGGGTGTGAAGAGCACATATGTGCGTGACGTCTACCTGCAGATAGACGGTGGGTGCGAGTCTGCGAGAGGACTCGAGAGAGTCGTGACTCATGAGGGTGCGTGTGCGTGAGAGAGAGGGGGGCACGTATCAATGCAATGCATGTGTCCGTAAATCATTATCCGACAAACGTTCGCCACAAGCCTTTTCCTGACGAACGTCGTAAGAACCGTTGGATCGGCATCCGACAACGTCAGTTTTGCCATGTCATTTAACAGAACAGCCACTCCTCCTACACACAAATCTTCCACGTGAGTGTTAGCAAATGTCGTATGCTCCCTCTGTTCCAAAATGCAGTGCATATAGCTTTATTGAAAATTGAAACCTCGCAAACTTTTACCGAGTTTTCATGTACCAAATTGCACATGTAGAATACCCTGTATATATCATTTCATTCATCTTTGAGAGGTAACTATAAAGATGGGGGAGGAGTCTACAAAGAAAGACCATCGTATCACCCGCAGCAATTTCAACCATCCTTTGGTGTCGAGGAATATCATAGGAACTATATATGATATGATTTTTATAGGATTTTTTTCCTTTAGAGCCAATTGGTTCATAGGAATAGATTCATATACTCCACATCTCATAGGAAATAAACATGATATCATTTCTATAGCTTTAGAGCCACTTGGTTCATATGAATGGATTCCTATACTCCCTTAATTTCAAAGGAAAATAAACATTAGTGTATATTCAATAGAAAAGTTCCTATGATATGACTCAAATTACATCTCTTTTCTAATCCCTCCTCATAGGAATTGAGATACATATCATCTCTAGATTCAATAGAAAAGTTCCTATGATGTGAACCAAATGACATCTCTTTTCCAATCCCTACTCATAGGAATTGAGATACTCCATGTCATCTCTTTCCCTACAAGTTCCATGTATACATCTTCTATTCCTAAATAGCTAGTACAACCCACTAGTAGCTTTTTTCCAAGACATGCAACTATGGCAGAAGAACTATATAGTGTGCCAATAACTTTGAAAGATGGTCGTGGATGCATCTAATCCGCCAGTGCAGAGATGGAAAATCCGAGCACTACTGGCCGTTGGATATCATCAACATTCCACCAGATCTGCCACATGTACAATTTAGAAGACTCCATGGTTGAACTTAAGCATAATGCACAAACCTCAAAACACAAGCACTTCTCCTTTTTTCTAGAATCTTCTGTATCATAATTGATTTTTTTCTATATGAATTGCCATTATTTTTTACTTTATGCTTTACAATGCATAGCCCCATGAATCTTAACATTTTTATAAAACTAATTGATTTTGAATGAGATGAACTATAAGAACTAAAGGAACATCTACATCATGCATATATGACTCAAAGCTTTACATGCTTTGAGTAGAGAAGCAAATTTCACGCGTCCCCGGGTATATCAAAATGCAGGGCCCATGCATCATTGCCTTTCGGTCAAACCTACGTCCACAATTTTTTGTACGTACTATATCTCCACTGGTCCCTGAACCCAAAATGTTGCCTCGTTCCCGTAAAACCAAGCGGCCCACACATATTTAAGGCATCAACTCGAACTTAATCCCTCTCCCATTTACTAAGACGTGGCCACGCACACCGTAGTACTCCTACAAACCCTACCGCCGCACTCGTCATTGGTTTTCTTCAAGAGGACGAGGGAGAAGCCGATTTGTAGTGGAGGCGCTTTCAAAAAAAGGATATGTAGTGGAGACCCCTACCCTAGGGTGCCCTAGGTAGCTGCCGCATGCATAATTGTTTTCTCTTTACTTTATGCTCTTGCGCCCTAGAGTGAAATGATGGTTGCTTCGTCCGTCCAGCTTAATGCGGGAAAGGTGGGGCTTTGTGATTTGACCCCTCATCGCTCACTTTCTACTACTGCGGCGCTATGACCGGGGTGCCTCCAATTCCAACTGCTGCTCCGAACTATAATTTGGTGCATCGCACGTGGAACAAGACGGTGGATGAGCCACATGTCGGCCAAAGGGGTCCTGTTAAGTGTGTCGCCATTTCCTGTGCGGACTGATCCTGCTTGAGTTGCTACGCTAACACGACAGGATCAACCTACCACTTGGTTTTGCTCCTTCGTGAATCCCAACTATATTGATCTAAAAAGATACATGCTGAACTACCCTCTCCATCTCGTTTTTTAGGCGTCTCGGTTTATAGGGCGTGCATGTAGTTCTAGGTCATCCATTGGATTAACTAAAGATGAGTTACTATGTCACAAAAAGTATATCATTGGATTCTTAAGTGGATGTAGTTGTATTTCAATGTCGAGGGCAGGGCTTTTCCTGCGCGGTAGGCGGGTCAGTTCCGCCTAGTCGGTTCAACAGAGACGCGAGCAAATGAGGGAGTAGGCTGCCGCAAACGTAGGGTTGTGTGATTTGACAACGAGTTACTACTGGAAAGGTGGGGCCCCGTGATTTGACTTGCCATTATCATTTTAACAGTGGCGCTATGACCGGCGTGAGTCTCCTGATTCCTGACCACCTCCATACAGGTGCCTCTCCCAATGCTCCACCATGTAGAGGTTGGCTCTTGCATGAGAGCCCACTTCTCCACTTTTTCCTTGCCTCTCTTTCCTCCACATATGCAAAAATAGCCCACAATTGTACTAGTACTTACTTGCTCCTACAGGTGCTAAGCTTGCCACATAGGCATAAAGTCTGATGTGGCAAGTTAGTTAAGAAGAGAGAGACTAGTTTGGTGACCCAAGATAGAAACGGTGATAAGCGAGTGTACCTAGGTGAAAAGACAATTTTGAGTCTATAGCTAATTAAATGAAGCAAACTTAGCAACAAAAAACTAATAAGCACCTATGCATTGGGGACTTGATTGCTAAGCCATTTAATGCCCTTAGCACCTCATCTAAGCACCATTTCATTGGAAGAAGTCACTCCTTGGCAAATGCAATAAATACTACTCCCTCTGTCCCATAATATAAAAATGTTTTTGGCACTACACTAGTGTCAAAAACATTCTTATATTATGGGACAGAGGGAGTACGAAGAAAGAGATAGAGAGAAGTAAAAAATACACTTATAGCCAACCTTATAGCTAACCTTGTTGTAGTATGAGTGACTAAGTGATGACTATTTATGACATGCCAACATTAGATAGCCTAACGCACCATGTTAAATCTCCAAGGGCGCGGCCGTGCGAGTGACACGACGGTCGTGGTAGGCGGCGACCATGATACGGGATGCTGGCAACCCTTGGATCCGAGATCGAACGGTCGCATGCTAAGTTGCTGAAAATTTGCAGAATAACCCTCTAGGATAGGATATTCACCCATAGGTCTAGAATCATGCCATGCAACCATTCGATCTCAGATCCAAGGGCTCTTGGAAGCCCGTATAATGAGAGAATGGAAAGCCACTACCCTGCCGTTCGTACATTGGCAGTTCGCTCCTACTCGTCCCCGCACGTCCTTTAATATTACGGCGGTTCGCTCCTAGTCATCCCGTCCTTTCACATTACGGCAGTTCCACTAATCCTAACCCTCCTCCCAAACCTATGGCGTCCCAAATCTCCATGATCGGCGGTGAGTACAAGGTTAGAACCATCACCGGCGGTGAGTTCAACGTCATCTACACCCGTTCTTCCGCGACGATGAAAGGATGCTTGCTTGCTTCAGACGCATGTTCGAAAACTCAAATGATGAGTGGATCGCTGGGCTACATGTTGAGTACACCACAGTCCTGGGACGATAGAAGGATCTAAAGGAGGAAGATAGGAAGAAGCCCGCCGTGATGCAGGTTTGCGTGCATGACTTATGCTTGTTCTACCACATATGCCATGCCGACGTTGAATGCCAGGATTTTAAGAACTTCCTCAAGAGTGACCTAGTCAAATTTGTTATTGTAGACTTTACGAACAACAAAAAATTCCTGGGTCGGATAGGCCTCGTTGTAGGAAACCCCTTCGACCTCCAGAAGAATCGGCTGCTGCCCTCCAGTGGCCAGCCTTCAATGCTGACCCTGGCAGGAGCCATGGTTCATCCTTCATACGGTAAACTGGAGAAACCTCATTACACGTTTCATCGTCATGCATGGCAGCGGAATGTACTAGATATAGACCACATCCACTATGCTGCAATGGATGCCTACCTTTGTTTCAATATCTACAAGTGTTCGATGAAGAGCAAGAGCCAAGTGTGTGGTTCAAGCAAAGAAGTATCGGCCAAGAGGAAGAGGGACAAGGACGAAGTTGAGGACGTGGATGAGGACTCCGAGTAAGGTGGCAATGTTGTTGCTCATGGTGGTTCTAATGCAGTGTCTACCGGATTAGTTGCATAGTTTAATTTCAGGTGTGCTTAGTTTAATTTGAGGGGTGTGTTGTGCTGAGCCCCCAGCAGAACTATGTTATGTTTCTTCTCGTTACTTTAACTCTTCAGTACGTACATACTAGTATTTCTTACAGTTCATTTAGCACCCCATTTAAGCATGTAGTAGCATTTTTAATAGTACTATATGCATAATTTGGTGACGAGCGCTCTCTATATGTACCACCTTTTTTAAAATTTCAATTTTTGCTCCATGGCGCAATCCATCGATACTACAACTGTACAAAAGTATAATTTTTTTAAAAGGCTAGAGTACTGTTTGATCACAGATATAGCCAGTTAAATTCTCAACCTAGAACGACGTGCATGCCATGTAAACTGATACGAATGAAGTATAGTAAAAATGAGGTGATTTTACCGAGCGATCGGCGGGGGAGCATGGCCTGTCATGCGGTCCCATGGGTGATGATGTACCAAGGCGATGCGCGTGTCCCTCTTGAGGCAGAAGCAATACTACATGGTTTGAGATGATGGCGAACTGAAGTGTGAAATAATGGTTGCTTCGTCTGTCTAGGAAGGTTTGGCATTGTGATTTGACGTCTCATTGATCATTACTACTACTGGGCTGGTACGACTGGGGTGCGCCCCCTGCTATTCTACACTGTTGTTTGGTGCTTGACACATCGACCCGATTGCTATATGTCCCACATGTCGGCGACAGGAAGTACAGAATTCATGAAAGGGAGGGTCGACGGAGGAGTATACAAGACACGGCTTGGGTTTTTTGCTGCTTCGCGCGATCCATCGATACAAACCCGGACTAAAAAAATGCGACGGCGGGTCTTTTCTCGTGCAGCAGGCAGGGGAGTTTTGCATAGCCTGTTCGAGGCAAGGAGGCAGGAAGGGAAACAAGCAAATAAAGGTTGAGAGACTTAGTTTTGGAAAAATCTGATTTTACGGAGTACGTACCCACTAGGTTTTATAGGGCTCATCTAAAAAACATTCATTTTCCGTTTGATAAGTCTCAATTCTACTACTAGTAGTAGTACCATCACATGTTGGATTTCGAGGTGCGTTAGATCACCCGATGCAAGCAGTGTCAAGAGAAAACACACCAATGCATGTAGAAGTTCATGGAAATTTAGTGGTCATTCATGCATTCGTTCTAATTAATGCCTCGGTAAACATAACTTCTTGAGAAAAATGAGCGTACTAATTACTTGTGCAAACTACCAAATTAATTCAACCACTCACCGTCTACCTTGGTTGGAGAGATTTTGAAATTGAGCCATAGACTGGAAAGGAGGGAGTAGTAACTTTTGTCTCGATTACTATTTGTGGCCTTGTATAGATGCAAAATGTATTTTTCTTATAGTGGACTTGTATAAGTAAATGGAGGGAGTACTAAAGGACATATATATGCCAAACAATATGATAATCTCTCTAACCAAGGTAGTAGGGACGAGGAGTAAACGGAGGGAGTAGTAAAATTTTCTTCTCGTCCTGCGAACCACCGCGCGCATGGGCGAGGGAGCGGGCATAAGGCTTACAGCAGTACTACTACTAGTAAGCAAGCTTCACCTCATCCTGTGAGCCACCGCGCCTGTGGGCGGGGAAGACGGCGTACTAAGCAAGCTTCTCCTCGTTCTGCGAGTTGCCGGGACACATCAAAAGTACTCTAGTGTATAGAGCTTTCCCTCTAAGGTAGGCCCCACATGGTTTGCCTCTTTTTTAACATAACACGTCAAGTCGCAATTTGTTTGTTCACCCGTGGTAGACGATCCTCCCTCCACCAAGTGGACAACCAGTACACGTGTCAAATTACCACGTGGGCTGCCTTTTCGTACAGAAATGAGCTCCACCATGTACCCGCGCGGGTGTGGTTGGGAAAGATACGGGAGTACGTGCATCATGCGTGCACCTCTTCTCTTGGTGCACGTCCCCCACATACGTGGGTGTGTGTGAGAGAGATACAAACCTAGACATAATGCGTCGTCTATCCCCATGCCTTCGCCAAGTCCGACCACCAGTCACCACCACGCCCCACTCCTCCTAACCTTATCTCTCATCTTTCTCCCTCCATTTTTATATACAATGGTCCACTATCAAAATTACAATTTGCAGATATACAAGGCCACTAACACTAATCGATGTAATATTAATGGTGTTTGCCTCGTAGTACTAGCAAAGGAGGACATTAATTATCCCTTGCATGCATGCGGGAGTTTGTAAAAAAAGGCATCTTGATGTTCCGTGCAATGCACTGGCATCTTGCTAGTCCATGAAAACAACACATGGCAAAATTTCACAGCGAACAAGGGATTCGAATCTGTTGGGAGGGGCTGTTTGGATCTTTCCCGGGGTAGCCAAAATATTGGTGACCCTTTTGTCCACCGGTGCCTTTGCCACCAATGAACGAGGAATGGCTCGGGTGCTCATGCATCCTCTAGCGCGCACATTGGAGACGAGCTCGCACGAGCTGTGTTTTTTTGTCCCACCTCCTCGCCTGAACCGCCCGCAGACCGACTGACGACCCGCAAATTACGCCATCCAATCGTAGCCGCCCATATTATGACAACAACTCAACCAACCGGACGAATTTCATGTAAACACGTAGACAGACTGATATTTCATATAAACAACGACGGAAATCATATAAAATACCGGATTTTCAAACAAACATGATGGATTTCCTCATTACATTCAAATGAACTCCTCGGTGCTAGTTCTGGATAGCACAGGTATATAATACCTGGCCTAAATGGTCGCCCGCCGATCGATTTGTGTTCCTCATGTCCGGCAGCACGATCACCGAACTGTCGGGAGCCCCGGAGGTATATGCTTCAGCGCAAAGGACGGCTCGCGTCCCCACTGCCCAGCTGATATCATTGGATGATGCCAAAGATGATGGTGGAAGGGGGCTTCCCCGCTTCCGTGGAGCCTATGCGGGGTCGACGAAGGTCCTCGCAACAAAAGGATCCGGCAAGACACCTGTTGTGTACATTGGCGTCGTCTCCGTGGTGGCCTTCATGGGTCCCAAGCGGCGGCGGCCTCCCGTGTTCTACTTCTCCTTGATGATGGCGGCGGGCGTGGAGGCGCTGGCCACCGACTCGTCGCTCTCCGCACACCCGGCTTCTGTCACTGCTTGCATGGCGCGGCCCCCGGCATGGGAGTCTCGGCCACAAAAACGGGAGACGCGGTACGAGGCGGCGGCATGGACGGAAGCAACGACACCCGTGCGCCGCTCCTCGTCGAGCTGGCCTGGAGTGGCGACTTGCTGAACCGCGCGCCGGCTTGGGGCGACAACTTGCTCCGTCGGGCGAGGGGAGGGAGGTGGATCAGCAAGCTGCATAGCCCATATCTGGCGGGCTATCCAGCCGGCTTGGATGCGGAATAACTACTCTTCGTAAGCCATTGTAAGAGTGGACAAAATGGTGAAGGAGGAGATAGGGGAGCGGCGGAGGTGTGCGATTCTTGGCCGGTGTTTGGCCTCGTTTAAATAGGAGATTAAATAGACGATGGACATGAGGAGCTCGGCCGGCGTTGCCTTTAATGCCGGCCTGGTCATGAACGGACGTGTGTCCAGAGTGGGTTTCTCGACTTCCACACGGGCGGGTTTCATGGAGGCGTTTGAATGCGGCAAGGAGGCGTGTCCAGCCGGGCGTGCAGCGAGTGGCGCCCTTGACTCTTACGTAGGACACCGCACTGTTCTTCCACTGACGTGTGGGCTCTTTGGGTACATGGCCTGCATGTTAGTGACCCAACGCAGGCAGCGCTTAGCAGAGGGACCTTTGGTGGGCCAGGGCGGTCAGAAGCGGGCATTTCGTAAACCAATGATTGTTCATTGAGTGTGATGTCATCTTTTTCATGTAGATAAGCCTACTATGTTGATAGCCCATTTGATACGTTGTGATTCATAAAGACCGCTGCAAACATCAATGTTCTGCTTATCACAGATAAGATTGATTAATACCCGTAACAATCCATGTCCTTAACAAAGGGTGCATGCACGTATAGGTTGAGCGTGTGTCTTGCATCATGTGTTGTGTGCATGCAGGCGTGCGAGTGTTGTGTGCGTGCAAGTACATTTTAGTGTAGCATGCATGGGTGCGCACGTGCGTGTGTTCGTGAGTGCATGTGTACGTGTCAGTGTTGCATGCCTGCATGCGTGTGTGTGTTCATTATGTGTATGTGTGAGTGTTGCACGCCTGCATGTGTGCGTGTCTTGCGTGCGTGCATGTGTACGTGCGGGGTGAGGCTACACGTTAGTCGACTGAATTTTTCATCTCTGGCCATTAGATTTTCCAGCCGTTGGATACAAAATCAAGGGCCTCCAGTTTATCATCAAACTCCACACCCTTGAGCCGCCAACCACCACCGGCCGAACAGCCGGCCCCCGCCGCCCGCGGCCGGCCCGCGCCGCCATGCTGCCCTGCCCGCCTCAAAACCACTCCCCACCGCCGGCCCGTCGCCGCACCGGCCATCCCTCTAGGCCCCTCGCGCCGAGCTTTTTCTCCGGCGATCCCCACCCCACCGCCCAATCAACGCCCCCCACCACCGGCGTCTGCCAACCAGAGGTCTCACGACTTCGAATACCCACCGACCACTAATAAATTACCATTTTTGGCCTTCACATACGCGCTGACGGGTGGGCCCTATGGTAATGTGCGCTGCTGAATGTCGACCATTTGACTGGTCAATTGATCGTGTCATCAACAAATTACAGAGCTGGATGGTGAGCTAGTGACCGTATGATCACCCTAAAATGTACTTGTATTTTATTAACGCAATACAGACTCAAACTACCATTTCTTTCTTTCATATACGGGCTAACAGGTGGGCCCCACAGTTATGTGCCCCGATGGTGCAACACTAGTTGCGCCACGTGGAACGTTTGACTGGTCAATTGATTGTGTCATACAAAATACGGATTTGTATGGGTGAGCCAGTGACCGTATAATCATGACATGTATTTGTTTAACACGGTACAAACGCAAGGGCTCGTATATAAGCGCAAGCACTCACAACTATAAGTGCACACACGCAGACCCTACCCCTATGAGCACCTTCGAGAGAGTGGGCCAGCACATGATCTTAAGATTTTATGAAGTCGCCATAGGTGCCTCATAGTCGAGTGGAACGTCTCCTCCCACCGAACGCACATCATCGGAAAATACTGAAATTAACACAAGATAAATGCGAGCACCGGGACTTTAACCTTGGTGGGCTCGATAAACCACTGTCCTCCTAACCATCCAACCACATGTTGGTTAGCACGACAAAATGTATGTGGTGACCGTGATGAGATTATTCTGAAGGCTAGTGACCATATCGTGCTTTCGCTTCAAATACAATGATCGTAAGTGTCGACAACAAAATGCGGAGCACGCATCAAATGCAAACTCCGCCAGTGTCATCAACAAAATATGGAGATGTATCGTGATCTAGATACCGTATGATCACCACGAGAATGTATACGGTGACCGTAATGAGCATATTCTGAAGTCCAGTGACCGTATAGTGCTTTAGCTTGAAATACATTGACCGTCATGCGTGAATGTGTCGTGGGCATGCATACTTTTAGAGGGCCGAGAGATAGTATGTGTGCGTACGTGAAAGTGGTGTAGAAAGAGGGGGTTTCCGGTGGAGACAAGGAGAGATATGCCCTTTGTTTCTCTTTCCCGAGACTAATGTTTTAGGAGAATATATAAAAATTCACAATGCAGAAAAATATTTTTGGATGCACCATGCAATTAACTTTCATGTATAACATTGTACCATTGTATATGCTTATTTTCTTAGTGGCCGATTGCATGTGTGGTGTAGTGGGCACATCATTTCTAGTTGTGGTGGGTCAACATGAAGACTCATGGGTTGGTTCCATCCTGCGCCACATATAGGTTGGACCGACACGCGTTATACAAAGACTCATGTGGATGACTCGGCGTACAACACGAAGCTACCAGAGTCGCGGAGGACTGTATCCCCACTGGTGATAAGCCGACTATATATGATTTGTAACCCTAGGCCCCAATATGTTATAGAAGCTTGAGGGCTAGTTCGTCGATAGTATACACACACGCACAATGCCTGATATTCAAGTGTACTTTGTACACACCCCTATCACTAATATACAGTACCAGGAGTAGGCTTTTTCTTCAACTGCAAGGGTCCAAACTAGGGTAAAACTTTGCCTCGTATTACCATCCAGCCTAACAGTTAGGGTATCCTACCAAATGATATGATGAAATCATATCTGCTAACTACTAAGAGAGAGGTGTGTCTGGGGGGGGGGCAATGTGTGCGAGAGAGGCCTAAAGATAATGTGCGTGCAGGAGACACGCATGCACATATATGTGCGTATAGAAGACTAGTAGAGACCATGCGTGTGTATATATGCATGTGAGAGAAATAGTGTTTTCCAGCTGAGATTAGTGAAAAGAGCGGTACATAGTAGTCAGAGAGAGAGAGAGAGGAACAGAGAGAGCATGTGCGTGAGACACCCCGACACCCCGAGAGAGACTGTGAGCATGTGTGAAAGAGAAATGCCGATGCATATAAAGTGTGTGCACTTATGCGTTAGATAGAGAGATATATAGCGCGTTTGTGAGAATGGGCCGAGGCTTAGTGCATCTACGTGTAAAAGGCGGTTCTACGCATTAAATTAAAATATCAATGGCATTACTATTTTTGGATGAGATCATGAATTTTGCAAATTGCGTATGGATGAAAATCGGTCTATCAGACACCCATACTCTATTGAATTCTAGCATGTGCATGTGTTTATTTCATATTATCAATCCATAGAGTGAGAGCGGTTTGAAATACAGGCAATGGATGCTTTTGCAATTCATATATAAACATTAATTAGTGCACTCCATGTTGTTAGTGTGAAGCACTTTATACATTTTTCACTTGAATGGATATATTCCAAATTGCTAGCTACGAAATAGAATACATGTCAAATTCAACATAGAGGGGGTTTCAAAGATTCGAATTCATAGCAAGTGCATTCATCTATTTGAACCCGAGATAATGGCATTTGTAAATTAGATGTAAAAGGGGCATCAATCTTTGTTGTGCATTTGAACATGCTATATATACTCATACGCATGTCTAACTTTTTTTTGCAACCAAGGAGATTATATCTGGAACCATGCATGAACTGAGGTAAGTTGCATATTTTTTAATATATACTCGTGTACAATGTATATTCAAATGAGCCACCTCCATTCCAAAATAATCGTCGCTTTAGGATTTTCAAGAGTAAAGATTTGTGAAGTTTGACAAATCCTGAAAGTTCAATTCAAGAGAACCGAAAACGTTAATGCTTCTGCTCCCAAATATTGAACGAAGCGCCAAATAGGCCTCTGGTCACCCGAAACCGCGCGAGACTAATGTTTGGTGGTAGGAAATTACTGTCCTGACTCTCGCCCATGTAGACTATCGACACGATGTCCAAAGGTCTAAACCGGGGTAGGTTTGTAACTTCACCAAGACGTCAGTCTCAACAGCCTCCGAGAAGCATTCATATGCCGTGGGCGCCTAAACACCCATGCGCTCGGCCGAAATCTATCCCACTCACATTTGGGACACCTGAGATTACTATCCTACACCCAACCCGCAATATGTCCGAAATCTTAGATGGGGGCAAAGTTTGCAACTTTCCCCAAATTTAAAACAAGCACGTCTCAAACTGAAACATTGTTCCCCCTTAGTTCCCCGCCTCCCTCCGTTTCCCCATTCATACTCCATGGGCGCCAAAACACCCTCTCCACCAGCCGTGAAACCCCAGCCTCCCCCGTCCTCCACCCCATAGCAGACAATCCACCGCCGCCCTCCTCCGTCACGCTGGAGCTGGTACCCCAACATCGTCGTCCAACGCAATCGCAACCGCAACACCCTCAAGGACTTAGCAGTCGAAGCCGAGGTAGAGCTGCCTCCACGATTCCGACGCCAACGTGCACAGTACCAGAACTACTCCGACCACGCCGTCCTGCGCCTCACTGAGGCTGCTCCACTGTCGCAAACCTCCACCGCACCAGAACTATTCCCGCTACGCCGTCGTTCGCCGCCTCGGATCTAGTTCCCCGCCGCCGATAGACGGCCACCGCACCACACTCAGCAACTTGGCCATGGGTTCGTCCAAGACTCCACCGTCCTCCACATCTTCTCGTTTCCTGCGAACCACAAGAAGATCGTTGGAAAAACAGAAGGAGGACACAGCACTGTCAGCAGAAAGAGGTACTCCTCTTCCCTTATTCATGCAAATCTTACGTCTCTGCTCACACCGTATTCATTCCACGAAAGAAACTAGTTGAGCGCTTCTTACTGCATCTTCTTCGTGATACTAAATGCACAAGGTTTCCTCCCTTTACTATTTCACCTTTGCTAGAGGTAAGTAGCCTGCCTGGATTTCAATTCAGGGTCGGTCAAACCGCAATAAAAAGAAGAAGCACCCGCTTAGGCACGCGGAGCACCGAGTCCGCCTGTTCGCCGGGGAAGCGGCGCATCGGTGTCTATCATAGGGGTGTGGGGCGCGGGAGCTGCTTGCGCCCGATCTGGAGGTCAGCGCGCCTTGAATGGATGGCCGGGGGCGGTGCCAAGCACGGCGGTGCGGTGAGGTCGAGGGGAGGGCACAGGCATGGGACTAGGCCGGTGGTCACTGGCGTTTCGAGGAAGATCATCAACACTGACTGGCTGGAGGTAGATGAAGGCGATCTGCCCGTTCTTTGTACATCGGATGGTGCAGAAAAATGGACTGACCTATTTGTTTTCAGTCGACTGTTATTTTCATAGAATTATGTAGTAATTTAGTGTGCCATGCATGTTGTAGAGCTATCATATGTCTCCTGTCATTTATTTCTGACCGAGCTGCTATCTGCTACCTTTACACTGTACTAATTGTGCACACACTTCACCCATACTCACACTATTTTTTTATGCATGGGTATTTCAGAGTCTAACGCGTTGTTGATGAATGTAGAAAAGAAAAGACAGAAGTCGCTCTAGTGTAATTTGAAGATAAGCACTAAGCGTTTAAGCGCTCTAAAGGGTGCAGTGTCAGAAGTTGGAGACAGTAAACATAGCTCTGCAGTTGATGATCTCAATTGCCACACATAACCATCCCAGGTGCTTGCTTTAACTTCGTGCTGTCAAATGTGGTTGCATGTTGCATATGGTGTCTAGCTTGTATTGCTTCCAATTTAGTTAAATTGCATCTGCTTACTTTACACATTATACATTTGATAATGACATGCCTTCATGTTTTTGATACATACTACATATGTCTATTAACCATGTTCGTACATCAAACTAATGCTCTTTTGTATCCCTCGTCAATCACTTATGATGAGACAGTCACCCAGTGGGTTACTGTGAGACGCCCTACTCGTTTAAAGAGTGTAGTGTCATCCTCCCCACATGATTCTCAAGAAACAACAAGGCTAAATGAAGATAGTCAACGTAACTCTCTAGTTGATGACCGCAATTCCCCCACACCACCATCGCAGGTGCTTGCTCTTACTTGGTAGTGTGATATGTGGTTGCATGTTGCATATGGTGTCTACCTTGTAATGCTTCTAATTAGGGTAAATTGCATCTGCTTAGTTAACACATTATACATGTGAATATGACATGCCTTCCTGTTTTTGGTACATAGTACGTCTTTCTATTAACCATGTTCTTATATCAAACTACTTTTCTTGTGTATCCCTCATCAATCACTTCTGACGATACACCTTCAAGTTGACAGTGTAATATTGGTTGCATCTTGCATATCATTTCAAACATGTATTGCCTCTAATTTGTTGAAGTGCCACTTATAATGAGACACATCTAACTCGGTAGAGTGATTTTGGTTGGATCTTTCATATGGTGTCTAGATTGCATTGCTTCCAAATTGTAGAAATGCCTTCTGCTTAGAGTTTTTCATACATATTCCATCCTCCTACAATGTGGTTGCCATACATAAAAGTTGTGTTCGCCAGTATCATGCATCAACGAATTTGGAAGTGCGAATTTCATTCCTTTTTCTTGTGTGTGTACTTGACAAGGCAAAATCTGAAAGGACGAAGGCACGAAATGATGGTGGTCATCTGGAGCAACCAAAACAGATGATCTCTGCAGATTCTCCTGCTACTCGCACTACGGGAAACTGGAGATTTGCCGTCAGTACTGTTCTTTGCCGTCAGAATTTCGTCGGGCCAGACGGCAAAGACAAACTTTGCCAACAGCGGCTGACGGCAAAGAACAACTGACGGCAAATCCATACTTTGTCGTCTGTAAAAAAAACACAGACGGCAAAGATTCTATGCCGTCTGGGATTCTTTTTTACAGACGGCAAAGAGCTCTCTTTGCCGTCTGTAAAAAAATCACAGACGGCAAAAACTTTGCCGTCTGTGATTTATTTTACAGACGG